>NW_024724693.1:911013-1028513 GCF_018991925.1 Homarus americanus
CACACACTCAGCTTCAGTAAATTAACGGTAACTGTTTCTGTTCACACGGTCAATAACAACAGGTGTGCGGGGTCTTGTGCGTGATACTCAACTTAAGTGCATTGATAGATAGATAGTTTAAGTGTATCCAGACAGTTAACTTAAGTGTAAATATAGAGTTAATATAAGTGGTACTCACCGGTCGGCAAGACTCTATACCGCCAGAGCCGAAGAAGTACTCCCTCCCGTAGGCCACGACGCCAGTGTGCCAGATACCTTCAATCTGCTTCCCTGTAATGGTCACATATACCTGTTACTGTATTGTTGATGGTGGGGGTGGTGGGGGTGGAGGTGGTAGTGGTGGTGGGGGTGGTGAAGGTGGTGGTGGTGGTGGTGGTGGTGGTGGTGGTGGTGGGGGTGGAGGTGGTAGTGGTAGTGGTGTGGTTGGTGGTGGGGTGGTGGGTGGTGTGGGGGCGGTGTGGTGGTGGGAGGGGGGAGGTGGTGGTGGTGGGGTGGAGTCAGAGTGGTAGTGGTGGGGGGGTGGTGGAATGGTGGGGTGGTGTGTGGTGGTGGTGGGGTGGTGGGTGGGGGTGGTGGTGGTGGAGGTGGTAGTAGTGGTGGTGGTGATATTGATGATGATAATGATAACGACAATGGTTATCAGAATGAGGACAATGATACATACATACACACATACTGTACATACATACATACATACATACATACAGTACATACATACATACTGTACATACATACATACTGTACATACATACATATACAGTATACATACATACTGTACATACATATATACATACATACATACTGTACGTACATACATACAAACAAACATACATGCGTACATACATACATACTGTACATACACACATACAGTACATACATACATACATACATACAGTAAATACATACATACATACTGTACATACATACATACATACATACATACATACATACAAAAATACATACACATATATACATACTGTACGTACACACACACATACATACATACATACATACATACATACTGTACATACAGCCCTGTAAATGTATTCAACGCATATCATTATGTCTAAATCAAATGTAAGTCTGTATATTTTCAGCCACCGGCTTCAAATCAATTAAAAAACCGTTTATTATTATTATTATTATTATTATTATAATTATTATTATTACATACACTTCTCCTTGCCTGGCCCCATGGTGTCATACACAGAGACAATAGGTACAATATTTATCAGTGGGTCGGCGGCTTGTGATTGGCTGACACACTTACCAGACGTGATGTGTAAACACTCATACAGACGAACATTTTATTAAGAACCAAATGAAACAAACTTATGTGCACAGAAAATATTGAATTAAATAAACCAAATAACAATAAATATCATAATAATTATTAACAGATACAGTAGAAATAGTAAAGTATTTTTTCGTCTGGCAGGATTATCGCTAAGGTTAAGTTAGTATCTGTTTCCTGTAATGTACAGAGAGCCACCAACCCCACCATTGATCTCATGCTCGCAATGTTACCTGGCAATACTTGGTAAAGGAAGGCTCTATGTAAAGGTGATTGTGGTTGGTGAATCTGTTTCGGCTGTATTACTGTCAGGATAAATATTAAACACTCTAAAGGTACAATTATTATAATTATAAACTATTCATTGTTATTGAAGGTCATAAGAAGTGTCCAAATGTTCTTATATTTGCTTAAATAATGAAGAAAATTTGATCGAAGAATCTTGTGGCAGTCCTCGTTGTAGTCGAGTTGGATTGTTTAATATTTATCCTGACAGTGAAACAGATCCACCAACCACAATCACCTTTATATAGAGCCTTCCTTTACCAAGTATTGCCCATAATAACCTTCCAGTGTATGTTAGCGGCTATCACCCCCACAACCACACAACCATCCACCACCACCCATAATAACCCTCCAGTGTATGTTAGCGGCTATCACCCCCACAACCTCACAACCATCCACCACCACCACCCATAATAACCCTCCAGTGTATGTTAGCGGCTATCACCCCCACAACCTCACAACCATCCACCACCACCCATAATAGCCCTCCAGTGTATGTTAGCGGCTATCACCCCCACAACCACACAACCATCCACCACCACCCATAATAACCCTCCAGTGTATGTTAGCGGCTATCACCCCCACAACCACACAACCATCCACCACCACCCATAATAACCCTCCAGTGTATGTTAGCGGCTATCACCCCCACAACCACACAACCATCCACCACCACCCATAATAGCCCTCCAGTGTATGTTAGCGGCTATCACCCCCACAACCACACAACCATCCACCACCACCCATAATAGCCCTCCAGTGTGTTAGCGGCTATCACCCCCACAACCACACAACCATCACCACCACCCATAATAGCCCTCCAGTGTGTTAGCGGCTATCACCCCACAACCACACAACCATCCACCACCACCCATAATAGCCCTCCAGTGTATGTTAGCGGCTATCACCCCCCAACCACACAACCATCCACCACCACCCATAAGCCCTCCAGCGTATGTTAGCGGCTATCACCCCCACAACCACACAACCATCCACCACCACCCAAATAGCCCTCCAGCGTATGTTGGCGGCTATCACCCCCAACCACAACCATCACCACCACCCATAATAGCCCTCCAGCGTATGTTAGCGGCTATCACCCCCACAACCACACAACCATCCACCACCACCCATAACACACCTCTGAGATACCCCCTCCCGCCTACACACCAGACACAGTGTACTAACCCCCCCCCGCCACAGCACGTGGAGACAGGCAGGTACACTCAGTGTTAGGGGACCATTGTTGACAGTAACTGCTGAGTGAGCGAATGATGACAGAGGTTGTTCTCCACACCAACTTGCTGTGTATGTAAACAGAGAAGCCGTGGGTGGTAAAGCTCACTCACACTACTACTTTGCTGTCACTCGGGATCTAGTATGACGATCATCCAGCTATGATACAATGGTATGATTTATTAAGGATGTCACCTTAGTTGGTGAGTTTTGAGGTGACTGATAAGGGACCGGCAGGGTCGATCACAGATGTTGCACATGTGGAGGACTACATCTAGTTTGGGAGGGGCGGTGACAGCGTCTTTCCGACGTTGACGCTTGTCTGCCTCGGTTTGAAGTCGGGCTAATTCGAAAGTATTGACACCTTTTGTGGCGCTCTCCAAGCGTTACGGTGTGGAGTAATCGTCTCCCAGGTGAGGGGGTCGATTTGGCTCTTTTTCAGGTTTGTCTTAAGACTATCCTTATACCCTTTCAGTTGCCAGCCAGCGTTACACTTACTATTCATTAGGTGACTGTAAAGTAGCTGCTTTGGCAGTCTACTGTCGTCCATGCGGGTAACATGGCCAGTCCAGCGTAGTTGTTCATGGATAATGGTAGCCTCGATGCTCCTACAGTTGGTGTCAGCAGGAATACCGGCATTTGTTCTCTTGTCTTTACACTACACCACTGTACACTACACTACATACACTACACTACTGTACACTACACTACTGTACATTACACTACTGTACACTATACTACTGTACACTATACTTGTACTTTTATCCTTTTCACCACTGATCGGCTTGGGCGATCGGTCACGTCTCTATCACGCACTGTTAGCAAGTACTGGGCATGCACTGGCTCCTGAATGTACCTGAACCTGCTCCAGTGTTGGTCAAGTCTTGTCTTGAAAGAGCTCACACTCGGTGCCGTCCCACTTTCTGGTAGATTGTTCCAAGAGTTCACAACTCTCACTGCGAAAAAGTTTGCCCTCACAGTTTTCTGGACTTGCGGCTTCTTCAATCTTGAGCTGTGACCCCTTGTGGGGCGAGCGTCCGCCAGCTCCAAGTAAGGACACTCGACTGAGTAGTGCCCCTTGAGATGCTTATACACCTCAATTAGGTCACCCACAGTGCAATACATTACACAGGATGTCCACATAATTCATATCTATTCTGTACATTACAACTCACCCCACACCACAACAACAACTCTTTCATACAACTAGTGTAAGAAAGACAGACTATCGGTGGTGACCCGTAAAGGTTAATAAGCTACAAACAACATCACGAGCACAAGTGATGTTTCCTTCATAATAGCAGCTCAGTACGACTGACGCCGTCTCCACCACGCATACAGACATTTATTCATATATGAACAATGACGTCATGGGATACACATAATCACGTGACGTAATCTGACCAATCACACACTCAGAAAAATAAGTACAGGGAGGAATCTTGAGTCACTTGATCGCGCCCCGCCCATTATCCTGTGTTTATGTGTTGACTGAGGTGCGTCACGCCAGACTAACACACTCTACTACACGTCAATCACTTAGGCTACTGTGATCTGTATCCGTAAACACACACACACACACACACTTGATGTAAACAATTTCACGTCAAAACTCCTCCTCTCATTATAATAATCAATCATTATAGCTTGCATCCGTGTGAATATTCAGACGCACTGTAAATATATCTATAGATATGCTATGTACTCTTTTTTTTCTTTAGTGTAATATTATTAGTGGGAACAAGCCATTAACACCAATGTGGTAACGTGTATCTCTACTCTAAGGCATTTATTAATAACAGCAGCCATTACTTAATTCTATAGTCACTCCCTAAACTGTTGACTTGTTACCATTTTCTGTCAAACATTTAAAGAAAACCTGGTTGATTTCTTAAGTCAAATTTCGTAGATTTTAACTAGGAACTGATAATTCCTTCATGTTTTTTGTTATTTATATATATATATATATATATATATATATATATATATATATATATATATATATATATATATATATAAGATGTGTGCCAAGGCGTAAGTAGAATCTATTTATAATTCAGAATGTGTGTTGAGAGAGGCGGTGGTCGCCCCAGCACGCAGCTAAATATATCCCGCCAACCATAACTTAAGTGTTAGCCAGACGCTGCACTCCTCTACACTCATACACATAATTAATGTTTATCCTGGTAATACGTAATAAACTGACCTTAAACCTCGAAAAAACCCACTACACGATCTTTCACAGAAGGAAAAACTTACCCCTAGACTTGGACCCCCTGTACCTTGTACAGTCCTCAAACACGAACAAAATACTAAATTCCTCGGAGTTATTGTAGATGAGAAACTTAACTGGAGAAACCACATACAAGCCATTCACAGTAAAGTCAATAAACAGTGTGGTATCATGTATCACACTCGACAGTCACTCACTCTCACAGCAATGAAAGAAATCTATCATGATCTTGTTTACCAACACTTGATACACACTATGGGGGGCCTCTGGCTCTTCAAAAACCCAATCCCTGGTTACTGCACAAAAGACAGTTGTACAGACAATGACCTACTTGAAAAAAGCAGATCACACAAACGAACAATTTGCTAAATTGAAATTTTTTTAAATTCGAGGATATTAACACCTACTGTTGTGCCCTATTTGTTTACAAATCTGTCAATCACTTGCTTGACAACAATTATTTTCAGTTCCGGAATAATGAGAGATGTAACTTCAGGCACCAGAGCTACTAAGACCCCCCCTCATGCCCTCCTCTCAGTCCCAGAACCTCCATAAAATATCACGGTGTGAAGGTGTGGAACAACTTACCCCCCTGACATCCGAGCAAAGACTACGCTCCCTTCCTTTAAATCATCTCAAAAATATCTATTGTCGAAGTATTAATATTTCTTGTAACATTTACTATATTTATAGTACCTGCTTATATTGTACCATGAAAACCGTTTTATCGGAAATTATCATGTAAATAGATAAGAAATTACCATTGCAAAAGATATATTTGCCACCCAGACATAATCGTGACAGCTCTGTCCTCTTGTTCCGCCTTAATACAACCCGTGTTGTACTGCTTCCTCTTATCATATTTATGTTTATCAATTTCACTGTACAGTATGTACTGTATATACTTATAATATAAATGTAAAAAAATTAAATAAATAAAAATATAAATAAATAAATAAATAAATAAATAAGTGATAACCGTGGTAAGATGTTGTTATTACCACCAAGCTATGTGTACCATTGATACTAAATGTTACATAATACTTCCTTGATGTACAGTATATATCAGGTGCTCACAAGAGAACTCGCTCTCAGCTGGCTCAGCCATGTTAATATTGTTATTATTATCGACTCTGTATCTGTATTTTCTGGCTAAATAAACTGTTTCAATCAATCAATCAATGCTTCAGGGTCGGTGGTTCAGGAGGAGAGGATGTACGTGGGTGACTGTACTGTGCAGCCAGTCCAAAAAGTATGGTGACCCCCGGACGGCGGAACAATGAAACATTCTGGCAAGACGTAAGAGACTAGGGTTATGGTGGCTCCACAAAGAGAGTGTCACACATGGTAATTAACCACCGCCCTCCTCCCACCCCCTCCTCCCCCCCTCCTCCCCACTGTCCTCTCCCCCGCCACCGTCCTCCTCCCCACCACCCCCCCTCCTCCCCACCACCGTCCTCCTCCCCCCCACCCCCCCCTCCCTCCCCCCACCGCCCTCCTCCCCCACCACCATCCTCCTCCCCACCCACCCCTCCTCCCCACCATCCTCCTCCCCACCACCACCCCTCCTCCCTCCCACCCCCTCCTCCCCCCACCACACCCCTTCTCCCCACCCACCGCCCTCCTCCCCACCCCTCCTCCCCCACCACCGTCCTCCTCCCCGCCACCCCTCCTCCCCACCACAGTCCTCCTTCCCACCCCCCCCTCCTCCCCACCACCGCCCTCCTCCCCACCACCGTCCTCCTCCCCGCCACCCCCTCCTCCCCCACCCCCCCTCCTCCCCACCACAGTCCTCCCCTCCCCCACCACCGTCCTCCTCCCCGCCACCCTCCTCCCCACACCGTCCTCCTCCCCCACCACAGTCCTCCTCCCCCACCACAGTCCTCCTTCCTCGCCACCCCCCCTCCTCCCCACCACCGTCCTCCTCCCACCACCTCCTCCCCAACCCCTCCTCCCACCACCATCCTCCTCCCCTCCACCCCTCCTCCCCACCCACCCCCTCCTCCCCCACCCTCCCCACCACCCCCTCCTCCCCCACCACCTCCTCCCTCCCCCCATCCTCCTCCCCCCCACCCCCTCCTCCCACCATCCTCCCTCCCACCACCGCCCCTCCTCCCCACCATCCTCTCCTCCCCCTCCATCGTCCTCCTCCCCACCACCGTCCTCCTCCCCACCTCATCCTCCCCACCACCCATCCTCCCTCCCCCACCACCGTCCTCCCTCCCCACCACCCTCCTCCCACCACCCCTCTCCCACCATCATCCCCTCCTCCCCGCCACCACCCTCCCCTCTCACCACCGCCCTCCTCCCCACCACCGTCCTCCCTCCCCGCCACCGCCTCCTCCCCCATCCTCCTCCCCGCCACCGCCCCTCCTCCTCACCACCACGCCCTCCCTCCCCACCACCCTCCTCCCCACCACCGTCCTCCTCCCCGCCACCGTCCTCCTCCCCACTCCTCCTCCCCGCCACCGTCCTCCTCCCCACATCCTCCTCCACCACCGCCCTCCCCCCACCACCGCCCTCCTCCCCCACGGCTCCTCCTCCCACCACCGTCCTCCTCCCCTGCCATCCTCCTCCCACCCACCGTCCTCCTCCCCCCACCGTCCTCCCTCCCCACCATCCTCCTCCCACCACCGCCCTCCTCCCACCACCTCCCCTCCCCCCACTCCTCCCCTCCCACCACCGCCCCTCCCTCCCCACCCTCCTCCTCGCCACCACCCTCCTCCTGCCACCGCCCTCCTCCCCACCACCGCCCTCCTCCCCCCACCCTCCTCCTCCCCACCGTCCTCCTCCCCCCCACCCATCCTCCTCCCCCACCCCCTCTCCCTCCCCACCCTCCTCCCTCCTCCTCCCCACCCTCCTCCCCCACCACCTCCCCCCCCCTCCTCCCCACCCCTCCTCCCCCACCACCGCCCTCCTCCCCACCACCCCTCCCCTCCCCCCCCACCACCGCCCTCCTCCCCCACCACCGCCCTCCCTCCCCCACCACCGCCCTCCTCCCACCGCCCTCCTCCCCACCACCGTCCTCCTCCCCGCCACCGCCCTCCCCCACCACCGTCCTCCTCCCCACCCATCCTCCCCTCCCACCACCGTCCTCCTCCCCCGCCACCCCCTCCTCCCACCACCGTCCTCCCTCCCCCACCCACCATCCTCCTCCCCCACCGTCCTCTCCCCACGCCCTCCTCCCCACACCGCCCTCCTCCCCCACCCTCCTCCCCCACCATCCTCCTCCCCACCCATCCTCCTCCCCCACCCACCACCCTCCTCCCACCACCCCCCCCTCCTCCCCACCACCGTCCTCCTCCCCCCACCACCCTCCTCCCCACCACCCCCCCCTCCTCCCCCACCACCGCCCTCCTCCCCACCACCGTCCTCCCCTCCCACCCCATCCTCCTCCCCACCCTCCTCCTCCCCACCACCCCCTCCTCCCACCACCGTCCTCCCCCCCCACCACACCTCCTCCCACCACCGTCCTCCCTCCCCACCACCCTCCTCCCCACCACCGCCCTCCTCCCCACCGTCCCCTCCCTCCCCCTCCCCCCTCCTCCCCACCACCTCCTCCCCACCACCGCCTCCTCCCCACCACCGCCCTCCTCCCCACCACCCCCTCCTCCCCACCACCGTCCTCCTCCCCCACCACCGTCCTCCTCCCCCACCACCGTCCTCCTCCCCGCCACCCCCCTCCTCCCCACCACCGTCCTCCTCCCCACCACCGTCCCTCCTCCCCGCCACCGTCCTCCTCCCCACCACCGCCCTCCTCCCCACCACCGCCCTCCTCCCCACCACCGTCCTCCTCCCCCCACCGTCCTCCTCCCCACCACCGCCCTCCTCCCGCCACCCCCCCCTCCTCCCCACCACCGCCCTCCTCCCCCACCACCGTCCTCCTCCCCGCCACCGTCCTCCTCCCCACCACCGTCCTCCTCCCCGCCACCCCCCTCCTCCCCACCACGTCCTCCTCCCCACCATCGTCCTCCTCCCCGCCGTCCTCCTCCCCACCACTCCCTCCTCCCCACCACCGTCCTCCTCCCCCCACCGTCCTCCTCCCCACCACCGCCCTCCTCCCCACCACCGCCCTCCCCTCCCCACCGTCCTCCTCCCCTGCCATCCTCCTCCCCACCACCTTCTCTCCCCCACCACCGCCCTCCTCCCACCCGTCCTCCTCCCCACCTCCGTCCTCCTCCCCCATCGTCCTCCTCCCCCACCACCGCCCTCCTCCCCCACCGCCCTCCTCCCCACCACCGTCCTCCTCCCACCCACCGTCCTCCTCCCGCCACCGTCCCTCCCCTGGGTCGTCATACACACACCTGGTAGTGCCTCACACAACCCAACTATTTTAACACAATTTCTAATTTCTCATTCTACTGGGTGTGTGTGTGTGTGTGTGTGTGTGTGTGTGTGTGTGTGTGTGTGGGGTGTGTGTGTGTGTGTGTGTGTGTGTGTGTGTGTGTGTGTGGTGTGGTGTGTGTGTGTGTGTGGTGTGTGTGTGTGAACATAAGAACATAAGACTGGAGGAAACAGTAACTATTGGCCCATACTGGACAGTCCCGTTTACACCCAACCCCTATCGCTCATATATCCACCCAACCTGTGTTTGAAGCTATCCAGCGTGTTAGAGTTAATGATGATGTTTGGTAACTTGTTCCACTCGTCCACTACTCTATTTCCAAACCAGTGTTTACCTATCTCGCGCCTAGATCTAAATTTGTCTAATTTAAAACCATTGTTACGAGTTCGCTTCTGGTTGGATAGTTTGAGTACCTTTGTTATATCACCTTTGTTTAGCCCTGACTTCCATTTATACACCTCTATCATGTCGCCCCTTGCTCTACGTCTCTCGAGGGAGTGCAAATTAAGATGCTTTAACCTGTCTCTATACTCAAGGTTCCTAATGCCCGGGATTAGTCTTGTCATTCATTCTCCTCTGAATTCTTTCCAAGGATTCTATATCCATTCTGTAGTACGGTGACCAGAACTGAACTGCGTAATCCAAGTGAGGTCTGAGAAGCGCAAGATATAGTTTTAGGATGACCTCACCAGTTTTGTAACAAATAATTCTTTGTATGAACCTAACCTAACACAAGCCTAACCTAACCTACTTTGTACTGAATAACTGAGGTTTTTTTGTCAAAAGGGAGGAGGGGGGGGGGGCGTTTGTACGGATCCCGGTTTACCCAGAACAGTAATGTTGGCCTCTCAACATCTCCGGGAGGCTAAGGCACTAATATGTTTACGCCAAGAGTGAGGACACGAGCCTAACATATTATTGAGACTCGCTTATGTCACATCACCTTGTATCGTCTGCTATAAATGGTTGAGCCACCTTGAGACTCTTGGACGAGAGCACCACTCACTGTCGCCCTCACATCTGTCGCCACGTAAAGCAACTGTGAAATACAGAGCTGTCAAATAAGATCACCCGAAGATTAGACACCCGCAGCTTATCCCCCCCCCTCCTAAGGGAGTGTGGTACTCACCTAGGAAGGCTGGGGACATGGTCTTGGCCAGGCCGCGGCTCAGGTCGTAAACAAACAGCTCCACCTGGTAGCCGGCGTCCTCATCCCCGTTCATGGCGCGTCTGTCAACAACAACAACGCAGGAGAGTTAATAAAAAAAAAAAATAATAATAATGATAATAATAATAATAATAATAATAATAATAACATATGATGATAATAATAATAACATATGATGATAATAATAATAACAACAGTACTAATTCGAGGGAACACAGGCCTAAAACACAACAATAATGTCCAGCTATACGTATAGCCACAGGGACATGAGAGATGGTTTACATTCACTGGTAAATGGAAGGTCATCTCTCTCTCTCACCTGGGATGGCTCCAAGTAATATAACTACTCCTCATACTATGCAGTGACCTCAACAACAAACAACAATAATGAATTAACAGAGAGAAGCTCGGGAAGCAGCCATCCCCCTGGTACGATGTCCTCCGTAAACTTCCTGACCTCTCGTACGTCTACGGGAAAGGGTCGCGGAAAGGGGACGTGATTGCTGCCCGTATCATCATTGGGTATGACTTTGCTTGGGAGATTGGTATCCCCGCATCCCCTGAGCAACGCTCTTGTGCATTATGCAGAAGACCCGACAGCCGCACCCTTATCCACTACCTCCTAAGATGTCCCCACACACAACGCTTCCGTGACGCCTGCTGGACCACCACTCCACGACCCCCTGACGGAGACACGATGATCCTCCCAATACTGGCCAGATATTTTGTAAATAATATTGATTATGTGTTAAAGGAATATCCTTCCTTCCTTAGGCTTTAGTAAGCCCCTTTATAATATTTATACTGTATATACTTGTCACACTTGCCAGATGCTTCTGGTGTCATTGTACAGGGGTACCTAGTGACAGCACTAGGATCCCGCTTCCTCTATCAAGGAATAAACAATTGAAATTGAATTGAATGAATTAACAATAAAACAACAACAGTCATACGGGAATTAATATGAAAATTAATATCAAATATTAAAAAAAATATTAACAGCATAAATAAAGCTTTAAAGGGAGTTTATTAAGACTATTTAGATTGTCAATATTAATATTATTTTTTTAAAATCTTCCTCAAGTTAATATAATTATTATAATTATTATTACTGATTTGCCTTTGTTTGTAATCTTTTTGTGACTGTTTGTTTGTTTGTTTGTTTGTTTCAAAAGAAAATTAAATTATTTTTATTTCAGGAGATACCAGCTAGTGAATGTGGCCCGACCTTGTGTTGTACACACACACACACACACACACACTCAAAACACACACACACACAACACACACACACACACAAACACACACACACACACACATGGGCAATAACCACAGGGTGGTGGTCGTGGAGTAACAGCAGGGTGGTCGTGGGTAACAACAGGGGTGGTCGTGGGTAACAGCAGGGGTGGTCGTGGAGTATGGCACAGCAGGGTGGTCGTGGGTAACAGAAGTGGTCGTGGATAAATGGGTAACAGCAGGGGGGTCGTGGGTAACAACAGAAGTGGTCGTGGGTAACAGCAGGGAAGTGGTCGTGGGTAACAGCAGGGGTGGTCGTAGGGTAACAGCAGGGGTGGTCGTGGGTAACAGCAGGGGTGGTCGTGGTAACAGGGGTGGTCGTAGTGCAGAGGGGTGGTCGTGGGTAGCAGGGGTGGTCGTGGGCAGCAAGGGGTGGTCGTAGGTAACAGCAGGGGTGGTCGTGTGCTAGGGGTGGTCGTGGGCAGGGGGTGTGGGCAACGAGGTGGTCGTGGGCAGGGGTGGTCGTGGGCAGCAGGGGTGGTCTGGTCGTGGGTGAGGGTGGTCGTGGGCAGCAGGGTGGTCGTGGGCAGCAGGGGGTGGTCGTGGGTAGCAGGGGTGGTCGTGGGTAGCAGGGGTGGTCGTGGGCAGACACGGAAGGTTAACAGCCACCAAGTTTTAATCTAGATTTAGCTGCAGTGTTCCCAGAGCCCGACCTGTTTACTCTGTGTGTTGATAGTGAACTGGTGGTAGCGGTCCCTTATCACACCATCATACCACCATCACCCATCACCACCACATCTCACCACCACCTCTCACCACCACCTCACCACCATCACCACCACATCTACCATCTCACCATCTCACCACCATCTCACCACCACTATCACCACCACTATCACCACCACATCTCTCCACCATCACCATCACTATCACCACCACCATCATCACTACCTCCCGTCACAGGATCAGTATTACACAGACCGTCTTTATGTTTCCCTCAACGGATCACTTTTTCCCCAACACAGTTTTTATGAGCTGAATGTTCACTAGGTGTTGCCGACACTTTGATCTGTACACCAAACATTTATTTCACAGCTGAACACTTTATCCCAGAGCAGAGCAAGAAAGCACCGTCAGGGTGGTGGCCAGTGAGGCGGGACTCTACACAATCTCCTTCATACAATGTTCGCAAATGCCCTCAAAATGGAGGTGTGGCACTACATGGTGGCTGTGGCACTAATGTTAATACTAGTATATATTGTGCACTAGATAGCACTAGTATGGCACTAGATAGTGTGGCACTACATGGTGTGGCACTAGATACTGTAATACTACTCGGTGTGGTACTCCTTGGTGTGGCACTACATGGTGTGGCACTAGATAGTGTGGCACTACATGGTGTGGCACTAGATACTGTAATACTACTCGGTGTGGTACTCCTTGGTGTGGCACTACATGGTGTGGCACTACATGGTATAGTACTTCTTGGTGTGGTACCTGATAACGTGGCACTAGAGGGTGTGGCAATAGATGAGAGATTAGATACGGCAGTACATTTGTGGCACTAGAAGATGGTGGCAGTATGGGAAGGTGTGGCACTAGGGGCATGTGTGATATCATGGCAAGGTGTGAGTACATGGCGTGGCACTACAAGGTGTGGCACTAGAGGGTGTGATAGTACATGGTGTGGCACTAGAGGGATCACCACCCACCTGGAGGGTTGTGTGCTGGGTTGGTCAGCGGAAGCCATAGTCGGGCACTTGGCTCGTGGCTGCCTCCTACCACACTGCCGCGCGCCACCCCCCCACAACACACACACGCCCTCCTCACTCACCAACCCACCACGCGCTCCACCAATCTTGTAAACCTTAAAATCCTTACAGTGCCACTACAACATCCTTACAGTGCCACTACAACATCCTTACAGTGCCACTACAACATCCTTACAGTGCCACTACAACATCCTTACAGTGCCACTACAACATCCTTACAGTGCCACTACAACATCCTTACAGTGCCACTACAACAACCTTACAGTGCCACTACAACATCCTTACAGTGCCACTACAACATCTTACAGTTACTTAACATCTCTACAGTGCCACTACAACATCCTTACAGTGCCACTACAACATCCACAGTGCCACTACAACTCTTACAGTGCTACCTTCACAACATCCTTACAGTGCCACTACAACAACCTTACAGTGCCACTACAACACCTTACAGTGCCACTACAACATCCTTACAGTGCCACTACAACATCCTTACAGTGCCACTACACATTTATCCTTACAGTGCCACTACAACATCCTTACAGTGCCACTACAACATCCTTACAGTGCCACTACAACATCCTTACAGTGCCACTACAACAACCTGAGTGCCACACAAATCCACAGTGCCACTACAACATCCTTACAGTGCCACTACAACATCCTTACAGTGCCACTACAACATCCATAGTCACACATCCTTACAGTGCCACTACAACATCTCTACAGTGCCACTACAACATCCTTACAGTGCCACTACAACATCCTTACAGTGCCACTACAACATCCTTACAGTGCCACTACAACATCCTTACAGTGCCACTACAACATCCTTACAGTGCCACTACAACATCCTTACAGTGCCACTACAACATCCTTCCTTACAGTGCCACTACAACATCCTTATACAGTGCCACTACAACATCCCACAGTGCTACTACAACATCCTACAGTGCTACTACAACATCCTTACACATGGTGCCAAGGAGGTCACACAGGACTCCGACACACTGGCCCACTGTCCACACTCTCTACCTGCATCTCTACCTGCACTCTCTCTCTTCTCTCTCTCTCTCCCTCTCTTGTCTCTCTCAGTACAGTAAATTCAATACAGCACAATGTCAATCAAGTGGTCATTTATACAGCAGTTGAGGAGGAGAGAAAGGGGAGAGGAAAAGGTAAGCATAAAAGGGAGGGGAGGAAAAGGGGTAGTGAAAAGGGGAAGGAAAAAAGGGGAAGGTTAGAGAGGAAAGGGGATAGAAGGTCTCAACCCAACACACGAGGATGTCTGTCTGTTGCTAAATGTTCCTTACCCAACAATTCTTCCTGTCTGTCCCACACTGGCCACCCCATGACCCACATCCTCATCCGCATGACCCACGTCCTCACCCCCCTGAGTCCTCACCCCCCCAGTCCTCACCCACCAGACCACGTCCTCACCCCCCCACCCATCCTCACCCCCCCATGACCCACGTCCTCACCCCACCCACATCCTCACCATGACCCACGTCCTCACCCCCAATGACCCACGTCCCTCACCCCCTGACCCACATCCTCACCCCCTGACCCACGTCCTCACCCCCCTGACCCACGTCCTCACCCCCCCGTCCTCTTACCCACGTCCTCACCCCAATACCTCCCACGTCCTCACCCCTGACCCACGTCCTCCTGACCCACGTCCTCACTGACCCACGTCCTCCCCCCCCTGACCCACGTCCTCCCCACCCTCCTGACCCACGTCCTCACCCCCTGACCCACGTCTCACCCCTGACCCACCCCTGTCCTCACCCCTGACCCACGTCATGACCCACGTCCTCACCCCCCTGACCCCGTACGTCCTCACCCCTGACCCACGTCCTCACCCCCTGACTCCTCCTCACCCCTCACCCCTACCCACGTCCTCACCCCTGACGTCCTCACCCCCTGACCCACGTCCTCACCTGACCCACGTCCTCACCCCTGACCCTCACCCCTGACCCACGTCCTCACCCCCCTGACCCACCTCATCCTCAGTCCTCACCCCACCCACCCGTCCTCACCCCTGACCCCCGTCCTCACCCCCTGACCCCGTCCTCACCCCTGACCCCGTCCTGCCCCCCCTCCTCACCCCGACCCACGTCCTCACCCCTGTCCTCAACCCACGTCCTCACCCCCCGTCCACCCCCAGACCCACGTCCTCACCCCCCACCCGTCCTCACCCCTGACCCACGTCCTCACCCCTGACCCACGTCCTCACCCCCTGACCACGTCCTCACCCCTGACCCACGTCCTCCACCCCTGACCCCACGTCCTCACCCCTGACCCGTCCTCACCCCGACCCACGTCCTCACCCCCCCCACGTGACCCACGTCCTCCACCTGACCCACGTCCTCACCCCCGTCTGACCCCGTCCTCACCCCCTGACCCCGTCCTCGTCCTCACCCCCCTGACCCACGTCCTCACACCCCACCCTCACCCCCCCTGACCCCACGTCCTCACCCCTGACCCGTCCCACTGCCCACTCCCCACCCCCTGACCCACGTCCTCACCCCCCTGACCCGTCCTCACGTCCTCACCCTCACCCCTGACCCACGTCCTCACCCCTGACCCACGTCCTCACCCCTGACCCACGTCCTCACCCCCCTGACCCACGTCCTGTACGACCCACGTCCTCACCCCCCTGACCCACGTCCTCACGTCCTCACCCCCGGCCTCACCACCCACGTCCTCAACAGGTACGCGCTGGCTGTGTCCTCCTCAACAAGGGGTGAAAGGGCCATGAAGCCTTAGGCCCTGTGACTGTTGTATTAGACGTTTAGTACAGAAGAGACAGCCTGCCAGGGAGACGTTGCTGATGGCCACAAACAACTGATTAACACGACCGAGTCTTGTACGGTGTGTGTGTGTGTTATGCGGTTCACTAAACAACAAAACACTCAAGGACAACGAGCTATTTCTTCCGTCTCCACAATACTGTCCTCGGAGGGAATGTTGGTAAAACACACACACACACACACACACACACACACACACACATTACATTTATTCAAATTGTAATCTCTGTATACACGTCATGTAAACATTATATTAAAAGAGGATGAGTGGATAGTGGGTGAGGTGGGTGGGCGATGTGGGGTGGATGGGTGGGGTGGATGGTAGTGGTGGTGGGTGAATGGTGGTGAGTGGAGATAGTGGGTGAGGTGGATGGGTGGAGTGAGTGGGTGGTGGAGTGAGGTGAGTGGGAGGTGGATGGGTGAGGTGGGTGGTGGGTGAATGGTGGTGGTGGGTGAGGTGGTGAATGGGTGAATGGTGGGTGAGGTGGGTGATGGGTGGTGAATTGGTGGAGGTGGGTGGTGGAGAGGAGGTGAGGGTGGGAGAGGTGAGGAGGGTGGGAGGAGGGAGGTGGTGGGGGGGAGGGAGGTGAGGTGAGGTGAGGAGGTGGGGTGGGGAGGAGGAGGGTGAGGAGGGTTACAATGTGGTGGGAGACACCAAGCTACTAAAAAATACTTGGTGACTACCTCTCTCTCCTCCTCCTCCCTCCCTCCCTCTCTCTCTCTCTCTCCCTCCCTCTCTCTCTCTCCTCCCTCTCCTCTCTCTCTCTCCTCCCTCTCTCTGTGCTCCATATAACTCTCCCAGTCTCAGCCTTCCTCTTCATGCGTTCATTGTTTCCTACTTCAGCCCCCCGTCCCCCCCTCTCCCCTCCGTCAGTAGTGGTGGGTGAAGGTTGTCATACCATCACCTCCCTCCTTCAGTAGTCGGTCCCTGCTGACGGTCATCATGCGGCCCCACCGTCATATCTAACTTTCTGCTCCTCCCTTCCTCCTCTCTCTCCTTCTTTCCCTCCCTCTCCGTGTTTTCCTCCTCTACAGTCAACTTATGGCGTTGTTTCGTTGTTTGTGGCCTCTCCAGTTACAGTCAACTTATGGCGTTGTTTCCTCCTCTACAGTCAACTTGTTTGTTTTCCTCCTCTACAGTCAACTTATGGCGTTGTTTCCTCCTCTACAGTCAACTTATGGCGTTGTTTCCTCCTCTACAGTCAACTTATGGCGTTTTTTCCTCCTCTACAGTCAACTTATGACGCTGTTTCCTCCTCTACAGTCAACTTATGGCGTTGTTTCCTCCTCTACAGTCAACTTATGGCGTTGTTTCCTCCTCTACAGTCAACTTATGGCGTTGTTTCCTCCTCTACAGTCAACTTATGGCGTTTTTTCCTCCTCTACAGTCAACTTACGGCGTTTTTTCCTCCTCTACAGTCAACTTACGGCGTTTTTTCCTCCTCTACAGTCAACTTACGGCGTTTTTTCCTCCTCTACAGTCAACTTTTGGCGTGGTAATCAGGGAGGTGGTGGTGCTCTGGCAACCTGAGCATACCTTTACTGTATATCTGTATGACGCACAGCCTCACCATGACTCAACCAGACTGACGTGTGTATACAGTGGTGGTGGTGTGGTAGGGTGCAGTGGTTGTGGTGGGGCGTGGGCATTACTGTATTTCACGTTACTTTTACACACACACACACAAGCAGTGAAAGACAAATAGGGTGGTGGACGAGTGGAACAAGCTTAGCAACTTTGTAGTAAGTACTGGAACGCTGGAAAGTTTCAAAAGGAGGCTGGATAGATTCATGGATGATAGAGAGTGGTAGTAACTCTCGACAGGAGCTGCCATGCACAGGCCAACCAGCCTATTGCAGACTCCTTATTTTCTTATGTTCTTATGCTGTCCAATGTCACATCTTTATGCAACAAGGTGGAGGAGGTCAGTGTCACAGTGAAGTCAGTTGGTGCAGGTATTGTGGCGATTACCGAGGCGTGGCAAATTGTTCCTGAGATCTGTGCCATAGAAAACTAGGAATTATTTCGCCACCTTAGAAAGGACAGGAGAGGTGGGGGTGTAGTGCTGTACTGTCGCAGTGACCTTAAACCATCACCCCTAGGTGTTAATGTACCTCAGCTTGCCTCTCTCATTGTTTGTGTTTGTTATCACCCCGCCAATGTACTGGTTACTCATATAATAGACGCTGCAGACTCCCTGAGATCCAGATTTCCATGTGTTAAACTAGAGATATGCGGTGACTTTAATGAGTTAGACATCAGTGACATCACCCAACACCTCCACCTTACACAAATAGTTGACTTTCCTACACATGGGAATGCCACCCTGGACCTCATCATGACTGATCTCGGCAACCACTACCTTCCTCCCCAGCCGCTGCCCCTCATGTGACGCCACACCCACCTGTCTCTACTGTGGTCACCTACACCTACCATCTCACGACCGCCATGTCACCAGGACTTACCGACCTACCCCTGACTCTGCCAGGCGGCGTTTCGGACAATGGGTGACCCGGTATCCCTGGACTGAAGTGATCACGGTAGACTATGTGCAGAACAAGTAGGATAATTACCTGGACACTATCACCAAAGCCTACCACCACTTCTTTCCACCTCGATGATGTCCCGTGGATTACGCCCCGTATCAAAAGACTAATTGAGCAGCGCAACAAGGCATACTACACCAACAATCGCCTGTACAAAAGTCTACATAACCAGGTCATCAGGGAAATCAAATCAGCCAAGAAGTCTTATTATCCCAGGAAAGTGCACGGCCTCAAGGAAGTCTGCATCGGTCAGGAGGCAGCTGAGATAATTAATAACCATTTTGCTACCATATGTCATACCTTACCCAGTCTTGACCTCACTCTCCTCCCAGCTTACTTACCTTCCCCCTCCCCCCCTCCCAGTGTCCAACCATATGAAATCGCCAACAAACTCCTGAAATTTAAATCCAAACGCTCCACGACCCCAATTGACCTCCCAAATAAAATTTTCAAGGAGTTTGCAGTCGAACTTGCCACCCCCCTCTGTTCTATTATCAATGCATCCCTCAGACAAAGCAAAGCAAATGCCCTAATGAAAGGAAAACCGCATTTGTCACCCCTATCCCCAAGGTCCCTACCCCACAGTCTCCTAACGACCTCAGGCCCGTTGCCATTACCCCCATACCCATGTTCATAATTTTAAAACTACATATTTTAATAATGTCAAAGACACATCTTCTTAAAAAAAAATATGATAGTTCTACAAAAGTATCAGACTGTAATTTTCAGCCATGCTGTGTTGAACCCGTCACAACTCAGTACCATTGCTCTCCGCAAAAATGAATGTTTCGTTGAAAAGAGTCTTAAGCACCACACACTCATTCATCCAACGTGATTACAGTAGCAAAAGTTGTACATTGCTAAGAAGATGCGTTCTTAAACACTAAGTAGGCGAAGATTATTTCTGCCATGTTGCTTTTGATATTGGCAGTAATGTTTGTGTTTGAAGTCATGTTATTTTCTGTTATTATAAGTCAGTGTCATCCAAGATGAAAATTATTCATTAAATTTTAACCCAAAAGGCACTAAAGTATAGGACCCCTATAGTAGATAAACCCCTACAGTAGTAGAGTCCCCAGCTTAGTGTCTACACCTATGTTTATAACACGGTTAGGGTTGTATAGGATGTACTGTACTCTGTGAGCTTATTTAGGCCTCACGGACCTTGGCCAGTGGTGACCGAGCGATGTAATGGCCCGTCTCATCAACAGAAATATTATGTAAATGGGTTATTTACATCTGATTTATATTCAGATTCATCCCCTGTAACTTTCCACTGGCTATGAGGTGACATGTTCAATGCACGTGATAAGGTGTACTGTACAGCCCTGTAAATGTATTGAACGCATATCATTATGTCTAAATCACATGTAAGTTTGTATATTTTCAGCCACTGGCTGCAACTCTATTAATAAACCGTTTATTATTATTATTATTATTATTACACACACACACACACACACACACACACACACACACACACACACACATACACCTAGTCCTACCACACACATTACCCTGTTATGAGAAAGGTGGGAGGGATGGAGGCAAGGCGAGTGGGAGGCGGGCTGGGAGGCTGGTAGGGAGGGAGAGTGGGCGGCAGGCAGGCAGGCAGTTAATACGACGTAAACAATTAGTGGACAAAGGCACAGGGACGAGAAGAGTCAACTGACGGGTTTTCCCTGACAATATCTCAGAGACGCTCCGCTCCGCCTCCTCGCCTTAGTTTTAATTCTGGCGTAGTAGGACACACACACACACACGAGACAATGAGTAGGTACAACCATTATACTTGCACAACTACCACCAACATCATTACCACTACCACCAACACCACTACCACCACCACCAAGGGAAGGAAGGAAGGAAGGAAGGAAGGAAGGAAGGAAGGAAGAAGGAAGGAAGGAAGGAGGGAGGGAGGGAGGGAGGGGGGAAAGGAGGGAGGAGGAGGAGAGAAGGCAGGAAGGGAGGGAGGAAGGAGGAGGGAGGGAGGGAGGAAGAAAGAAGAAAGAAGAAGAAGAAAGAAGAAGAAAGAAAGAAAGAAAGGAAGGAAGGAGGGAAGGAAAGACAAGGTATAAAAGTTGGAAGAAATCTTGGATACGGTATATTATATTTTTTTCCCCAGGTAAGAAGTCGTCGGCATTAGTCGGATAGTGAGGCTCACAGTCACGGTCGTCCTGAAAAAAATTAACTAAGCATCCAGTGTGTGTGTGTGTGTGTGTGTGTGTGTGTGCGTGTGTGCGTGTGCGTGTGTGTGTGTGTTACTTCTCGCCACTTCCCAGAGTAGCAGCATCGACCCCAATTGAGATACAACCTTAGATCTTGCGGCGACTTTTGTAAATGACTGCTGTAGTACTCGAGGGAAACGTCATGTCGTCGTACTCAAAGGGTTATAATTGTACTCAAGGGGTTATGTCATCGTACTCAGAGGGTTGGCATCGTCACGGGACCAAGGTGTTCATCAGAGCAGCCTTGATGTAAACAAAGGGATATAATGACGTATTTAAGGAATCCGTTTTCTATGTTGAGGGTAACTTGGTCAACTTGGTCTTGGGACACTTGACCACGCACGGAACTCATTACTATTGCTGGGTGTTGTACTGAAGACGCCTACACACACACACACACATCCATAATACTACCTACAATTATCTGATTATCATGGACAAGGAGGTGGCACACATAACTTTAAAAACAAACGAAAATAATACGGGATAATTAAAAGGCCATGTTTCGGTGGCGATAATTTTGTTTACTGGGGAATGAAATGTGTAGTTGTAATCAATCATGTTCTGAGACGATTAAGTTCTCAGTACAATACAAGGCGAATATTACAGTGCCGCACGTTCTTCACGCTCTGCAAGTTCCACAAATTCTTCAAGTTGTGTGAATCCCTGGAGCTGTATTGTACGACCTACCAGCTGACCTCACGCTGTGACCACTGTTGTCACTTAACCTAACTACTGTACTGTACGGCAGGGAACCACTTCACTACTCACCTAATATAAGATACTTGTTGGCTGAGAGGAGTAACGGAACTTGTGTACCGTATACTGCACTAGAAGAGTTATCTTCACCACACAAACACGGGTTCACTATTGTTTAGTTTCACCACACTTAAGTCGGTTTATCTTCACCACACACACACAGTCACGACCCTGTGTGTTACAACGTGCTGAGTGAGGACAGCAGTTGGTCGACACCACTACTTGTCTGGTCGCCCCCCCCCCCACCTTGCGTGCGTCGTGTCCATCAGGTCACCCCCCCCCATTACCCCCTCCCTCAGGTGTTCTTGCACGACCATTACCCCCCCTTCCCCAACCTCTGGCACAGTGACACAGTCTGGCACCCTCACCCACCCCAGATACACAACTTGAGACAGCGTCATCAAGTCCACTACATGCTGTATGTTCGTTGGTAAATCTTTATTGTTGTATCGTGTCACCTGGAGCGGTCTCTGCCAGCCAGCACACGAGGGCCGCCTAACGTCATGGCGGCACACACAACTGTACCAAGATAACTGACACACTTGTCCACTGTTAGGGCACCCACCTAGTAACCTCCCTAATACACTCTCGCCCCACCTGCCCTCATCATCACCACATGCTTACTCTGGCCAATACATCTTGTCTCTACTCAATACAAACACTTCAAAGCCTTAATGACACTCACAGGACTATGGCGACCTCAAGTGTCAACGATGGTAGCAAGTCACAGAAAACAGATATAAACCAAACTTAACCTAATCTAACGTTAACCTAGTTCATATGTTACTTACCAGGGAACAAAAGACAACATCATTATTGAGTTAAATAAAAACCCACAAGACAAACACTGACGCTTATGTTTGTGTGAGAAGTGAGTCTCTTGAGGGGCCGCGACTCCTCTACTACACGACAGTAAACAGAAGCACTACACCTAACCTAATCCAACCTAACCTGCCCAAACCTAACCTAACCTAACCTAGGCCAACCTAACAGTTCTAATCTCACCTAAATGTACCCTACCCCTACCCCTACTCTCTTCCTTCACCCTCCCTACCTACACCACTACTACCCCTACTCTACCTCTACCTACTACTCTCCAACTACCCTAACCCCTTAAGTTGGAGTTTAATCATCAGGTCATATAAGCTGGGCACCTCATGCCCCCAGGCTCTTCTTATACTATACTACACAAAATCTCCACACGAGTTACTATCAGACCACTACAGTACAGTGGTGGCTCAATGTGTACAGTGGTGGCTCAATGTGTACAGTGGTGGCTCAGTGTACAGTGATGGCTCAATGTGTGCAGTGATGGCTCAATGTGTACAGTGGTGGCTCAATGTGTACAGTGGTGGCTCAATGTGTACAGTGGTGGCTCAGTGTGTACAGTGGTGGCTCCAGTGTGTGCAGTGGTGGCTCAATGTGTACAGTGGTGGCTCAGTGTGTACAGTGGTGGCTCAGTGACAGGTGGTGGCTCAGTGTGTACGTTAATGTTGAAAGGTTGGGTGATAATGTGGTGCCATCGTATGTTGTTAGTGTTTAGTGTGAAGTGATGGTGGTAGTGTAGTGGCGTGACAGTGGTGGTGATGGTCATGGTGGTGGGTGGTGGGTGGTGGTGGTGGTGTAGTGGTGGTGGTGGTGGTATGGTGGTGGTGGTAGGTGGTGATGGTGTGGTGGTGGTGTGGTGATGTGGTGGTAGTGGTGGTAGTGACGGTAGTGCTGGTATAATTGGTAGTGGTGGTGGTGGTGGTAGTGGTGTTGGTGGTGGTGGTAGTAGTGAGTGACAGTGAAGTGCTGGTAATGGTGGTAGTGGTGGTGGTGATGGTGGTAGTGGTGATGGTGGTGGTGGTGGTGAGTGGTGGTTGGCTGCCACACTCCTCGTCCTGTAGCTCTTGGTTCAACAGGTGGTGGGGGTCCCAATCACCCGTCACCATTATTATCACCACACACACCACCTACCACCACACCTCCACCACACACACCACTACACACACACACACCACACCACCACCACCACCACACACACACACACACCACCACCACCCTACACCATACAGCCACCACCACCACACCACCCACCACCCTACACCATCCACCACCACCACACCATACCCTCCCACCACCACACCATACAGCCACCACCCTCACCATACCACCACCACACCGCTACCAGCTGCCCCACCACCACACCAACACAGCCCTACCTCACTTACCACACACACACCATCTCACACCATATCCCACACCATACCACCACCACACCCCACTCCACACCACCCAACCATACACCACCACACACCTAGACCACCACCACCATACACACATCATACACCATCACCATCACACCACCACACACACCATACCCACCACCCACACCACACACACCATGCCCCACCACCACACTCACCATACAGCCACCCACAGCACACCACTACACCACCACCACCACTACACCACCCCACCACCACATACCACCATCACACCACACCATCCACCACCACACCACAGCACCACCATACCCACCACACACACCACCACACCACCTACCCACCACCACCATACACCACCACCACACCACCAATCACCATCGCAACAATCAAAAGTACTACCCACCTTCCAACAAGACCACCTCCTCATCATCACCACCACCGTCATCACCACCACCACCTTCAACAAGACCATCATCATCATCACCCACCACCAATCATCACCACCACCATCCACCCATTCTACCCCACACCACTACCACCTCCACCACCATCACCACCCTCCCCCCACTCTGCACCACCACCATGTGCCCCTACCCATCACCCTACCACCCCACCATCATTACTCACCCACCTCCACCCACCATCTACCACCACCACTCCCCCATCACCACCACTACCACCTCCCACCACCATCACCACCACCACCCTCCCCATCACCACCCTACCACCTCCACCACATCACATCCTACCACTACCACCTCCACCACCATCACTACCACTACCACCACCACCACCACTGTCCACCCTACCACCACCCACCACAACCCACCACCACCTACCACCACCATCACCCACTACCTCCCCCATCTTCTCCACCCACCTACCCACCATCACCACCACTACCTCCCCATCACCCACCTACCCACCCACCCACCCACCACTACCACCATCCTCCACCACCACCATCTTCACCCACCCCCTACCACCACCATCACCACCACTCCTCCCCATCTTCACCACCACTACCACCATCACCCTACCACCACCCACCACCACCACCACCACCCCACCCTCACACCCACCCACCACCACGTCACCCCACACAGTTTCTTGAGTGGGGGTCGCCAGGCAGTGAGGTATTAGGGCTTGGTCTCCACATTCCAACACCTCACCTGCGGTGTTCCCCAGGGGACCAAGATGGGACCACTGTGCTTCCTCATCCTGATCAACGACGCTCTATCGGACACTCCTCACAGGTGGAAGTACGTGGATGACTGCACTGTGGGGGTTTCAGTGGACAACACCGCACCAGACTACTCATCGCTACAAGGCACCCTGGACAGGCTACAGGCATGGACTACGGAGAACAAGGTCACCATCAACCACACCAAAACCGTAGTCATGCACATCAATACCGCCACCACTCCAGTGCAAGCCCCAGCAGTCACAGTGGGTGCCCATCCTCTCCAGCTGGTGCAGTCTGCCAAACTCCTGGGTGTAACTATAGACAACAAACTTGACTGGAAGGCCCATGTAAATAACACAGTCAAGGCAGCCTCGTACCGTCTCTACATGCTACGAAGACTTAGGTCACTTGGGACACCCACGCCAGAGCTGAGGACCATTTACAACGCCTTTATTCTCCCCAAACTAACGTATGCGTCACCAGCCTGGTCGTCTTCTCTCAACTCCACCCAACAACAGCAAGAGAAGGTACAGAAAAGGGCCTGCAGATTCATGCTCGGATCAGACTACTCCGGCTACACCAACGCTCTGTCCACCCTGGAAATGCCATCCCTCAGTGACCTCCACCACCAAGCACTGGAAAGGTTTGGCAGTGGACTACTGCACCACCCTCATCATTGCCACCTCCTGCCACCTGCAGCCCCCCACCCAACTCATGCAGTCCGCCACTACAACAAAATACAGCCCATAAGAGCCCGCACCGATAGATATAAGGACAGCACCATCCCATCTAGTGTTCAAATAATGAACAACTCCTGATTTATGTACTGTACAGCCCTGAAAATGTATTCAATGCATATTATATCATTATGTCTAAATCAAATGTAAGTCTGAATATTTTCAGCCACCGACTGCAACTCTATTACTAAACCGTTTATTATTATTATTATTATTATTATTATTATTATTATTATTATTATTATTACCACCACCACCACCACTGTCACCACCACCACGACCACCACCACCACTGTCACCATCACCACCAAAACATAAACTCATCATGAATGTGACAGAAACAGCAGACATTACCAAACATGTTAGTTTAGGTTAGGTTAGGTTCATATTGTCATTGGTCTTAGATTAGTTTAGGTTAGGTCCATGTTGTCATTGGTCTTAGATTAGTTTAGGTTAGGTCCATGTTGTCATTGGTCTTAGATTAGTTTAGGTTAGGTCCATGTTGTCATTGGTCTTAGATTAGTTTAGGTTAGGTCCATGTTGTCATTGGTCTTAGATTAGTTTAGGTTAGGTAAGGTTCATGTTATAATTGGTCTTAGGTTAGGTTAGGTGATCACAAATTAATAAACACAAGTACAGTTAATTCCAGCCATACTAATTACTGCCACGTCTTGTGATTTTAATGCTAGACAAGGATAAATGTGTTGACCCATTTGAGATGTGTGTGTGTGTTATTTTCTGTAACTCACACAACACTACAACACACACACAAAACTACAACACTAAAATACCTAACCTAACCTACCATCACATTAAAACCTAACCAAACCTACCCTCTCCTACCCTGCCAAACGCTTATAATCGCCACAGTCAAACTTACCACAGGTGCAACACTTACCTGACAAGGGGGTGCCAAGAAACACGCTGACAATATACTGTACATAACCTGGTGAGATGGAGTAGTGGTGATGGTGATGATGGTGGTGATGATGGTGATGATGATGGTGATGATGATGGTGATGATGGTGATGATGGGTTAAACACATGTATGATAATTATGTTGATGAGTGAGACTGAATTATTCTTTGTGGGTGAAAAATATTAAAAAAAAAGTAAAAAAAAAAAAAAAGGAATTCTACAGTGTTTGAATAAATGATTTCCTTTTGCTTATGGAGATGTTGAACACTGAACCATCACACACATACACACACACACACACATACACACACAACAAATGTACACACACACAACACATGTACATACACACATAACACAACACATGTACATACACACACATAACACAGACACATGTACACACAGGAGGGAGGAGGACGGGTAGGGGTAATATAAGCCAGGGTGTCAGTGGGCCAAGGTGTGGGCCAGGTGGTGACCCATATGTTGATTTAGACATAAGCCTTTACTGTACACCTGTTGTGTCTGTATCAGCCCCCCCCCCCCAACACCCTAGTACTGGACGCAGGTTACGACGTGAAAATTGTCGGCATTACCGGAGGCCCTTGCTTGACAGTGAAAATTGATTATGTTTTTCAGTCAACTTGCACTGACATTCCTGAGATTGTGGGCCATCTGAGAGCATTTGGTTACGCCGTCACCTGTACTGTACTGTGTTGTTAAAGTGTCTGGGGAAAAAGTGCATTTTGGTGTTCACAAAATGACAAAGAAAAAATAAACAATCTGTCTTATAAGATACACGAAATATGACATAAATGGAACCCCATAATAAAAAAATAAAAAATCTCAAAGGTACAAGGTTGATTCAAACCATTAATACTGTGTACTGTACTTGAGGTATTAATGGCCTTAAGCATTGAAAACTTCACACAAATTCACTGATTATTTTTGAGAAACAGCTGAATTTTTGGTGTTTATCTACCCATAAAAAAGACCATCAAGGCCTTTACGTGTTAGACCCTGGCACAGGAGGTCCACAGGTGGTAAGAACAATTATTCATCTGGCAATTTATGAGACATGGCTGCTGCTACTACTACTGCTCTTAGTACTGTACTATGCTATCATTACTACTGTACTACTACTATTGTACTACTGTATTAATTTTCTTACTACTACAGTACAGTGATCCCTCGGTTAACGAGCGCCTCGGTTAACGAGATTTCGGTTAACGATTTACCTTCCATAAGATTCTTAACTTCGGTTAACGAGTAATCCCTCGATTAACGAGTTTTTAACGAGCCGACCTGAACATGTTTTAGCTTGCACTTGGCGGTCCACCAGCTGTAGTATTAGTCCGCCAATACAGTAATCGGTTCTAGGGCTTAAATTCCTTACTATTTTAGTAAAGCTTTAGTAAAGTTTCATATAAAATTTTTCAGTCATTTTAACAATTATTGAACATAATTGAAGTATAGAAAGCTAGTTTTTTGCGCGCCATACAGCATGTCAACACACCATACAGGCGTCAGTCTCTGTGTCTTTTCAGTGGAGGTAACATCTTGCTTCAGTCTCTCTTCAACTAAACGCTTTTTTTCTGTGTTTCCAGGCAAATTATTGGTCAATTTAAAATTTATTTTACATGTTGACAATACTGTATATAATGCAATGCAGTGTTGATTTCAAGAAAATAATCTTGAATTACACCAAGAAAACTAAAATTTTATGGGGCATTTTGTATTAATGAGAGAAAAATATATAACAGATTTAATTAAAAAAAAAGACTGAAAGGTTAAGGAAAACTGACGACTAACTAGAGACAAAAACAGGAGGTGTTCAAACCAAGTACCGTAAGACTCACCCTTCTTCTCGCTCATAATGGTCTCTCTTGACGGATATCCCCGTTGATGCCATCACCACAACCACGCTCTTTCTTCTTATAAATATATTACAGTACTGTGCTCTTCACCAGGTCCATCAGCCGTATAGCGTCTCTAGGGGTCACAGTTATGTATCTGATGAGAGTGAAAAGTCCATCTTAAAATCACACAGCAATACTTCACATCAAACTATATCATATCATTGAGGCAGTACTGTACAGTAATGGTAATTGAGGCAGTACTGTACAGTAATGGTAATTCATATCAACTCTACCTAAAAGTCAGACTTCAATAATAATTAAAATCAGACTATCCTAAAATACTGTGCCATTATTCATTCAAATTAAACTATTATAATAAAATGTTCATAATTCTGGGTTTACTATGAACGTCTCTGACATCTTAAGAACATAAAAATGATAACTAAAATAGTGTTTACGTCTTAGAGGAAGATCCACATTAAGACCAGTGCTTCATCTCTACCTGACTCCTCTAACTCTTATGTTAAGATGGTAGTGACCAGTGCTTCATCTCTACCTGACTCCTCTAACTCTTATGTTAAGATGGTAGTGACCAGTGCTTCATCTCTACCTGACTCCTCTAACTCTTATGTTAAGATGGTAGTGACCAGTGCTTCATCTCCACCTGACTCTTATGTTATTATATCTCATACAACCCAACATCACAAACTATCAACAGTACAGTACTACACCCTGTTGTCCAGCCGTACACAGTTGTGGACAAAAGTTTGTTCCCTGCGGTGAAACTGAGTCAAGGGAACGAGTCTCTGACCTAACTTAACCCTGACTGTCATCTGGTACAGGAGTGTTGCTTTATTTCATTTGTGGTCCATACTGCTTCCTCTTGAGAGACCACACACAGACACATGCACATGCACACACACACACACACACACACACACACACACACAGTCTTATACTCAGTGTAATAGTTTTCCTTTCCCTCTCTTCTACCATCAACATCTACATTAAACCTTCTCCTTACTGCTCCCTCACTTCCCATTCTCTCACAACATGTACAGTATAGTACAGCATCTCCATGGAGTACTGTACCTAGTACAGTCTTTGAAAATCAGGAGGGAGTAGTTGAGGAGGAATAATGTAGTACTGTACTGTACTGTACAGGTGTTCCTCTACTTACGAACGAGTTACGTTCCTGAGGCTTGTTTGTAAGTCCAACTTTACTCTCGTAGATACCAAACATATCGTACAAAATGAAAAGATTATGGATATTTAGTACAGCTATACCCTTTAATACAGCCTTTAAACCTGGCTCACTCTTTTCCTCTTAGGTAATGTTTGTTCCATCTGGAATTTTCTTCAAAATAATCCAGTCTCATCCACATTAAACACCTGTTCTGGCAGGTAACCCCCTCAGTGATGAAGTTTGTATCTCTGAAAGTTTGTAAGTTGAACGTTCTTAAGTAGAGGAGCACCTGTACTGTACTGTACTGTGACTTCAGCCATGGAGACCATCAGCTCATTAGGGACAAATTATGGAGAATAACTGGAGGGATATAGTTGAAGAGGAATAAAAAATAGACAAATAAATGAAAGACTTTTAGGAAATATTTGAGATAACAGTAGAGGAATGCTGTACTGTACTGTACTGTACTGTACTGTACTGTGCTGTACAGTCACAATCCAAAGTTTTGACACCCCCCTGGCTGGGTGTTCGCCAAGGCCAGAGTTGAGGTAAGGCTGGGTGATCGGACGCAGACAAACAACCACCACAACACTCCCAGACTCACAGCACACGAGCATGGAAGGAAATTTTTACGAATTTTGACATGACATGCACCTGCATAACAAAATTTCATTCATAACATTGTTGGCACACATAACAATAGCAAGTTAGAAGTGAGGCATGAGAAACTTGGGCAGTTCTCGACCCAGTTATGAAATGTGCGTAACTAGTTGCAATATTGGTGACCTCTGTGCCATAACTCTCATAATCCAAGATATTATGAAGTGAAATTTAAAAACTAAAAGCAGCAGTAGACAGGAAACAAGGCAAGTGACCAAGAAGTAGTCACTAATGATGACACACGGCCAGGCATCTACGCTGAGGGTCGAGGTCTTCGGCAAGGTCGCTGCTCCGGACCAGACAAAAATTGTTTGGGTGATACCAAGATTAATGTGAATTGCAACAGCAATAAGCTGAATAAATATTTTTCAAGTTTTCATCACAGAAAATTTAAACATGATACCCGAGGCACCGGCTATATACAGAGATAGTGAAGAAAAGAGATTAAGCGAGATAGTAGTGACTAGTAACGATATTAGTAAGCAAATAGACAAACTAAAGCCTAATAAGTCGCCAGGTCCTGATGAGACATTTGCCAGAGTATTAAAGGAATGTAAGGAAGAGCTTAGTATGACCTTAGCAAATTTGTTTAACCTTTCCTTAAAAACGGGTGTAGTAACAGAATCCGGGAGGATAGCGAATTTAATACCGATTTTCAAGAAGGGGGATAGATCACTATCTTCTTGCTACCGTCCAATCAGTCTAACATCATTGTAGGCAAATTGCTAAAAGCAATCATTTCAAACTCTATTCAAAATCACCTGGAGAAACACAAGTTGATCAATGATTCCCAACATGGCTTCACAAGTGGGCACTCATGTCTAACTAATCTATTAACATTCTTTTCAGCTGTTTTCGAATCGGTGGACGAGGGGCACAATTATGATGTGGTATATCTCGACTTTAGCAAAGCCTTCGACAGAGTCCCCCACGAAAGGCTAATAAGAAAAGTAGAGTCTCATGGCATTAAAGGAGATATTCGAAAATGGATTAGTGCATGGTTACAGGACAGGAAACAGCGAGTGAGCATTAATGGCACTAAATTCCATTGGAGCAATGTCACTAGTGGAGTTCCCCAAGGCTCAGTACATGGACCATTATTATTTATTATATACATAAACGACATAGATATCGGCATAGACAGTAACATAAGTAAATTTGCTGATGGCACTAAAATAGGACGTGTAATTAAATCTGACGAGGACTCCGCAAAACTACAGGAAGATCTAAACAAATTTTTCAAATGGTCTGAAAAATGGCAGATGAAATTCAATGTGGACAAATGTAAAGTACTCAGTATAGGAGACGTAAACAGGGAAACCAGTTACCAGATGAACAACGATGCCATAGAGAAATCCGACTGCGAGAAAGATTTAGGAGTAATGATAAGTAGGAATCTTAAGCCAAGTAAACAATGTGTTTTTGCTCGTAACAAGCCTAATAAAGTACTTGGGTTCATACAAAGGAGTGTTAGTTACAAGACTAGCGAGGTCATCCTAAAACTATATCTTGCGCTTGTCAGACCTCACTTGGATTATGCGGTTCAGTTCTGGTCACCGTATTACAGAATGGATATAGAATCATTGGAAAGAATTCAGAGGAGAATGACAAGACTAATCCTGGGCATTAGGAACCTTGAGTACAGAGACAGGTTAAAGCATCTTAATTTGCACTCCCTCGAGAGACGTAGAGCGAGGGGCGACCTGATAGAGGTGTATAAATGGAAGTCAGGGCTAAACAAAGGTGATATAACAAAGGTACTCAAACTGTCCAACCAGGAGCGAACTCGTAACAATGGTTTTAAATTAGACAAATTTAGATTTAGGCGCGAGATAGGTAAACACTGGTTTGGAAATAGAGTAGTGGACGAGTGGAACAAGTTACCAAACATCATCATTAACTCTAACACGCTGGATAGCTTCAAACACAGGTTGGGTGGATATATGAGCGATAGGGGTTGGGTGTAAACGGGACTGTCCAGTATGGGCCAATAGTTACTGTTTCCTCCAGTCTTATGTTCTTATGGTAAGGTATGACGGCTGTGGTTAGGTTAGGTTAGGTTAGGTTCCAAATAAGTGGATGACCGAGACGATAACTTTACCTGTTTCACTGGTGTAAGGAAAGGTATACATAATCTAACAAATTTATGCAATTTTCTCGAAAACGAATCATTTGAGACGAGATAAACATTTACTCACACCTATAATAATAATGAGAGTTATAAGAATATATTATTATTATTATTATACGGTGTTATTACTACTGCTGTATAACTAACGGTACAATCACTCACCTGTACTCGGCCGGGATGTGTAGTTTCCTCCTCTATCTCTCTCTCTTATATAAAATGTTTGTGAAGATTCGAGAAAGTTGTAGATGATGATGTAGCAATTATGAGTGAGTCAAGTCACTGAGTTAATAACATTATTCAAGTCAGCCCTAAAGTGTACACATCCTCACCTAGTGGCTAGTGTTAGTCTTACTACCACGAACACGATTTATAGCTCGTTTGCTTTTTTGGCTGAATATATACATATAAATCAGAAAAAGTTTTAGGTTATGAATACAAAAATTTTAATTACATTTGTATTTCGTTATATTTTGGTCGTTTACGTAAATATTAAATAATGGTTTAGCGGCTTGTTTTCTTCGTGGCATATTTCTAACATGAAGAATCTTGCGTCAGTGTCGTCATGGTTACCATGACGCCCATCGTAGAGCACCTGTCAGCTGACTGTCAGGGGTACCTTATATAACCTTAGATAACTGTCAGCTGACTGTCAGGGGTACCTTATATAACCTTAGATAACTGTCAGCTGACTGTCAGGGGTACCTTATATAACCTTAGATAACTGTCAGCTGACTGTCAGGGGTACCTTATATAACCTTAGACAACTGTCAGCTGACTGTCAGGGGTACCTTATATAACCTTAGACAACTGTCAGCTGACTGTCAGGGGTACCTTATATATCTGACAACTGTCAGCTGATTGTCAGGGGGAACCTTGTATATCTTACACAACTGTCGACTGACTGTCAGGAGGGACTAATATCTAACACAACTGTCAGTGTGGGGTACTGTGCTGTGCTGTGCTGTACTGTACTAGGTGCGGTGCTGTGCTGTACTGTACTGTACTGTACTGTGCTGTGCTGTGCTGTACTGTACTGTACTAGGTGCTGTGCTGTACTAGGTGCGGTGCTGTGCTGTATAGGTGCTGTGCTGTGCTGTACTGTGCTGTACTGCACTGTGCTGTACTGTACTGTGCTGTACTGTACTCATTACTTCAGTGAAAAGAAGAAAACAGCACAGGATAATTATGCATGACAAGAATATAAAATTAATTACTACAACAAGAGAATAACACTTGAGATAAACAGCAACATCTTTGATAATGATGATGCTTCTCGAGTGCAAGACCTCTGCATCTGTCCTCCATTATCACATCAAAATGTCCCTCTTCTTCACCTCATAATATAAACACAGTATTGTGTAGTTTTCTGCATAAGCTGGATTTCCACAGTTAAGGGACAATTAAACACCAGGATAAAGAATCACAGACTCTATTAACATATTCTCTCTCAAGAACGTCTACAACAATATAGAAAGTATTCACCAGTACCAACAGATCTCTTTAGTATATAACTTAGCTTTTATAAAATACTCAAGTTCTCTGCAATTTCCTTAAAGTCAAAAATGTCTTCACTGGTCTTCTGTTGTTGCCTGAGAGATTCGTTAACAGTATGGAGACTCTTCTCAAATTTCACTTTGTGGTTTTCTGGATTTTTTTGACCAGCCAAGTAACAGAAGAGGACACAGTTTACTTCTTCAGGAATCTGCTGACAGAGAACAACAGGGAACACCATCTTCACGTCCTCCACCACACTGGCCTTCAGCTGCTGGTCTCGGCACACCAGGTTCACAATTAACAAACCTTAAAAAAAAAGGATCTTTTAATAGTTGCTTAAAAAAGATAAAATCTCAAAATTTCACAGTTTAACTTTCTGACTCTGTTAGATAATTTGCTGGTCTCAGCAGCTCATATAAGTTATCATGGTACAGGTATTTATTCTCCCAATACAATGCAATATTAACTAATTAAAGTATATTTTTGGGGCAGTACTTGGCAACAATTTTCACATTAAGATTTATAAACTTTATTACAAGATATCATCATAAGCACAGAATTACTGTAGGTATAAAGTATAGATACAGTAATTTCCACAAGTTAACAGTATCATGAAGTTGGTGCCTTAACGTAGATGTGAACACCACAGAGGAAGAGGTATGTGTGTACAGTGAATGGTGTTGTGGGGTGTGTGAGCTAAATTAAACATGACTTCAGCACATTTATGGATGGGGCAATGCAGGGAGAGAGAGAGTGACACTGGGAGACTGAAGGGTAAGGCTGAAACACTGATCATGTCCACCACACTGTACTATGAATGTAGTGAAAACATATACGACAGACACACACAGAGATTACCATCCTACCTCTTTCCTTGAGACAGGATGTCACCACTTGTAAGAAACTTCTCTCAACAAATGCCTGGGGAGGGCAGCTCATACCCAAACTTGAATCCTTGGAGTCTACATCGAACATGATCACATTAAATTTGTTTCCTGTGGGGGAATAATATATACTATAGGAAGTATGACCAAAAAAACAAAAATAATTTCAAGAGACAATAATTTCCTTTATCTGTATTGTATATGTGTGTGTGTGTGTGTGTGTGTGTGTGTGTGTGTGTTTGTAGAGACACACACAAAACACATACAAATAAATAATAATGGGAAAATAATCTCACAAATAATAATCAGAAAAAATTTATTAAAAATGTAACAGTCTACCCTCAAGACTACTCTGTGCTTTGTTATTAATAAAGCACAGAGAAGACTTGAGGGTAGACTGTTACATTTTTAATAAATTTGTTTCTGATTATTTGTGTGACTATTTTCCCATCATTATTTATTCGTATGTGTTTTACTTACTTTTATCCTCTTCACCACTGATTGACACGTTAGCTGCTTGGGCGATCGGTCACGTTTCTGTTACACACTGTTGACAAGTATACTGGGCTGCACAGGCTCCTGAATGTACCTGAACCTGCTCCAGTGTTGGTCAAGTCTTGTCTTGAAAGAGCTCACACTCGGTGCCGTCACAACACTTCTGGCAGATTGTTCCAAGAGTTCACAACTATCACTCAGAAAAAGTTTGCCCTCACAGTTTTCTGGATTTGCGGCTTCTTCAATCTTGAGCTGTGACCCCTTGTGGGGCGAGCGTCCGCCAGCTCCAAGTAAGGACACTCGACTGAGTAGTGCCCCTTGAGATACTTATACACCTCAATTAGGTCACCCCTTGCCCGCCTGTAGTATAAGCTAGGCAAGTTCAGGCGCTCCAATCTCTCAGGGTAGCTGAGGTACCGAAGTGCAGGCACCAGTCTGGTGGCCCTCCTTTGAACATCTTCAACCAACTGACAGTCCCTAGCATATCTCGGGAACCAGACAGGGTGACAGTGCTCCAGATGGGGAAGCACCTCACTCTTGAAGATCGTTATGAGGGACGAACCTTCTAGATATCTGAACGACCTTCTTATAAGACCCAATAATTTATTTGCCTGATTTACCTTCTTCTCGCAATGGCCCAGAATTTCAGCTCATTGTCAACATACACACCTAGGTCCTTCTCACATTCAGTCTCAAATAGTGCAGTTTCTTCAACCCGTTGGGACATATGATACGCCTCCTTACCATTGGTACGCCCCAGGTGCACCCTCTTACACTTCGTGTCATTGAATCTCAGCAGCCATTTCTTCAACCATTCTTGGAGCTCACAGAGATCCTTCTGCAGCTCTTCACAGTCCGCTTGGTTCTTGATTTCCTGAAATAACTTGGTGTCATTGGCAAACAGTGGGCCCAATACACTGCCCTGTGGTACACTACTTGTGACAGATACAGATGATGATTTCGTGCCATTAATCACCACACACTGCTTGCGGTCATGTAGAAAGTCTTTTATCCACACTTGTGTGTGTGTGTGTGTCTACACACACACATATTTACAATACAGATAAAGGAAATTACTGTCTCTAGAATGAATGGCTCCCTGTGCCAGCTGCGAAAATGCCAGCAACTTTAGAACCACCCACAGACATTCTTGGGTACATCCAGGGTGTCATCCGCGAATAATCAAGGACCGCGAAATAAAAATCCGCGATTTATCCATGCATACTGTATTGTAATATCACTTATTAGGATGACGCTTCACAGATATCTTTTTTTTTCCTTTTTTTTTTACGGGTATTAGCCCACCCGGGCACAAGTCATTGACCCACATCTGGGCCTGGGGGGCGAAAATGTAATCATAAAATAATAATAATAATAATAATAATAATAATAATAATAATAATAATAATAATAATAATAATAATATAATAATAATAATAATAATAATAAAAAAGAAAAAAAGATCAAAAGTGAGAAACAATATATGTATGTTGTGTTGTCAATAGCACGAGAAACAATTGAGACCCTGCAATTGTGTGTAAATGAGACAGAAGGTCAGATCAGCAATCTAGTTTCCTATTCTTAAATATCTATCTATCTACTTGATTACACCTATGGAATGGTAAAATGGATGAGAAAACTGGTTAATAATACATTTCCAGCTGATATCAATAATGTCTTACTTTCAGATTATTGAAACAAACATCAGCACAGAACTACACTTTAGTGAGATATATATCAAAGTTATTAGTTTTATTTAACTAGAGGTACAGTATGACCATGTTATTAACTTAGGTGTACAGTACTATTTCTACTGAAGAGTTACCAGATTCTGCTACTTTATGGATGTACTCAACACCATCACCAATATCCACCTTGAGTCTTGAATCAGGCAAGAAGCCAAACCATTCTTCGGCAACATTCACCATGGCTGGGTCAAGGTCAACAGCTGTCACCTTCACCTAAACCAAAAAAAAACACATTAATTATTTCTCTTCATTACTATAAACAGAACAAACACACATACACAATAACACTAACCTAATACCATAAAGGATTAAACTCATGTCACCAAACAAGTCCCTTTGTTGATGTCGTTGTTTCATAAGTGTCACAATATGATACTTATTATAGACACACGTTCCAGAAAACCATTTTAAAGATTACTGTCTTCAGGGACAAGATCTATTTCAGGACAAGAAGTATGACACAGACCTATTTCAGGACAAGAAGTATGACACAGATCTATTTCAGGATACAATATATATGATAGGGAAAGCAATGATACCTTTTGGAAGTACTTGTGAATATATGCTGCTAAAGGTCCACCTCCAAGACCTATTAGGAGGAGATCTGACACAGGAGGTGTAAGACCTAACCCAGCCACCATGGCCAGGTGATGCTGACACGACAGGAAGGAGTAGTCTATGGTCACTCTCTCCTTTATTCCGCCTTTTTTCTTCTTTTCTCGAACTAATGATGAGACAAAGATTAATATGTGCCCAGTTACCCCACACTGTATTTGAGAAGTCACACACTTTAAAGGCACTTAAACTTAGGGACAAACATCATACAATAAAGAAAAAGCTCTGACCTGTTTTCAACTTGGCTTCAGACTGCACAACATTCTGGTTGTCCAGGAATATGAGTCGTCTAAGTTTAGGAGCTCCGGGAGTCTGGACGTCCTCCACAATGTAATCACCGGAGTATTGACTGTGGCCACGAGTGATCTCCTTCCTCGAGCCAAGGTCTTCACCCACAGATAAAAAGGGCACCTGAGAAGAAGTAGTACAGTACTATCTTTCCTGTTCTACTACTGTATGAGATGGATCAAGAGACTTACGAGAAATGAAGATGACAAGCAGAGTGATGTAAGACTAGTGTAGAGAACAGAAGGTGAAGACAAGAGAGAGACATACTTCTCATGGGAACAACTTTACATCCACAAAATACAAAGCAAAATCCTTCCCCTCTACACAAGGTTTCATGTATGTACTGAGACATTTGATGGTTATCTCTCACAACTTGAACTGTACCAAAGTTTTACTATAGTCCCTACACCTGACTATTGCAAGCCTTCACCCTTCCTCATCTCTCTCACACATTTTTTGCTTATCCAAGTCTCTGACTCCAGCTGTCACTGTGGTTAAAATGTCTTAATCTTTTTAATGAGGCTCTCAGCATAAGTATGAGGAACTCGCCCACAGAAGAGCATACACTAAGGTCTCAAATACTCTCAATTTCTCTTCCAACACCTCAATGTTTTTTCTTATGTGATCCACGACACATGAGAGATTCCTGTATATCATTTGATAAGTTATTTCTTTGCCCAAGTGAAGCTGGACATTACACAGTTTCTATCGGTGACACTCTACATGGGGTCTGTAAAGCTGTTATTACCCCCATAATCTATGGATACAAACAACAGTTCTTTGTGCTCTGGGTCACAACCAGCTGGATTGGTTGGTATAATGGTATTCATCCTTCAGTATACATTTCTGTCTTCTAACAGACGTCTTAAAGAGTAAATGTTGGACATTGAGGGAAAATTGCCCTAATAAAACTTGCAACATATTCCAACAAGTGTTTGGCTTCAGTTGACTGCATCTTGGTCACATATTACGGCACTACTAAAACCTAGACCACCACTGTACAGACAATGACATGGCAACGCATGCACGCAAGTGTGCACACACACACACACACACACACACACACAGAAATATTGCAAATCTGTGGCTCAGGATTAAGCTGCATTAACACTGTAATAATGTATACATTAATTCTTCATAAAGATAAAAAAAGTTAAAATACCTTAGTGTGTGATGGTAATCTAGAAGGAGCTAATTCCATAACTTTGCTGGACAGTTCATCTTGTATTGCCTGGAGGTTGTGATAGCTCTGGTCCCTCATAAGGTGCACCACAATAAGGCGTGATGCTGCAGCGCTCTCTGCCAGCTTCTCCCTTCCTTTGGCACTCCCAAACATCCACTCATGTTCTCTAAATCATGATGGATATAAATAACATTTTCATATGAAACCTGTAAACTGTAGTCTTGTCTGCTAACACATGCCACTGTTGCCACACTCTCATTTTCTTCCTCTGTTAACAAGATCTCTTATACAGTTATAAATAATTGATAAACCTTTGATATTTTCCAGTGGGAACAACTATACAAGAGGTCCCTGACTTACGAACGCCCACTGATACGAACGGTGTTAAACTTTAAATGTACAGTATTTCATTTATCTGACGACTTATTTTTTACTTTCATTTACTGTGTTTTGTCATTCTATTTCTTTTTTTGCCTTAAATTAAGTGATTTTAGATGCATATAAGGACTTACGCTATGAAATAGTGGGATTTTAAACATTATTCTGTAAGTACGGTATGAACAAAACACGTGTTCTGACTATGTACAAATCCGACTTAAGAACGTCCTCAAAAATGGAACTCATTCATAACCCGGGGACCTCCTGTACTAGTAATGTTGTCGGTCTCTGATGAACTGTAAGATATGACAGTGTAATACAATCAACTGGGTGAAAGATGAGTCATTCAAAAGAAAGAAATGTGTTTCTTTAGTACCATCTTGGGGAGAGGTAAGGCAAGAGTGTCACTTGGTAGACTGTATCACTTTTTGAGGACCAGCCCAAGGTGGAAGTGTTGGACATATCACTCACATAGTCATCCTTCCCAAGTAATACAATATGGCCACAAGATCAGACCAGTCATTATACAGTACATGTACAGTGCAGTACAGTACTGTATTGTATTGATTTATCTTTTTAAATTACTTCAAGGTCATTAATTAGCGCTAATTAATGAAATTTTTACTTTATGAACCCAGATTGTTAATCAGCCTATAAATGTGTATCTTTGTATAAAATTTGAACCAAATCTACGTCATGACCTCATGTGCCGAAACACAAGATAAGAAGCCAGGCATTTTGATTGAGTCGAGCGACTTTTTTCTGGAAACTGAGGCGTAACACATGCTTAAATGGTAAACTTAGTCTATCGCTTAAATGGTAAACTTAGTCTATCGCTTAAATGGTAAACTTAGTCTATAGCTTAAATGGTAAACTTAGTCTATCGCTTAAATGGTAAACTTAGTCTATCGCTTAAATGGTAAACTTAGTCTATCGCTTAAATGGTAAACTTAATCTATAGCTTAAATGGTAAACTTAGTCTATCGCTTAAATGGTAAACTTAATCTATAGCTTAAATGGTAAACTTAGTCTATCGCTTAAATGGTAAACTTAGTCTATATTTTTGAGAAAATGTATATGAAGGTGATTTAAATTACTGACAGGCACGGTGTAACTGATGTTTAAAATACAGTACAAGGTGCCAAACCCACAGAACATAAGAGAGGTGCTGGGCTCCCTCCTACACCAACACTCTCTGAAGATGCTGAAGACAAGGACCACCACCAACCAGCCATATTCTTAAGTCTACAAGTTATTATATTTCAGAAGACTGTGGGTGATGCGGCCACAGTTGTAAAAAGTACCAGACTTTGTTACTTAAGTAAAAGTATTGTTACATTGACAAAATGTTACTCAAGTAGAAGTAAAAGTATCCAAAGTTCAATGTACTCAAGTAGGAGTAAAAAAGTATCTCATTCATAAAGTACTCAAGTACTGAAAGTAAAAAGTAATGACTTATTATTTGTCTCAAATATTAAAATAAATCTACAGTAAATTATAAAAAATAGTTAACTAAAGATAAACACAAAAGACACACAACATTACACATGTTTATTTGAAAATCTTTCAATTAAGATTAATTAATAACTGATTCTCCAACTGATGGCTGTCCCATCAGGATGTTTTGGGCCTAAATATAAGCCCAGCATGACCTACTGAAAGAGAATAAGTTCAGCCGCTCTTCTCCCATCACAGGGACGGTGAACGGGCTGTAAATATATCCACCCAACACTATGATCACTTCCTTCCTTATCCACACAAGTATCGTGAACGTGGACTTATGTACATGTTGTCTCTGCTGGCATTAGGTTAGGATACAGACCTATCTGAGGTGGGGGGATGACCTGCACTTGTAACTGTCCCAACACTAACACCCTTCAACACTGTTGTCAGGGACCTCCTGCCATAGTCACTAACTACCATGTGGTGAAGACAGTGTGTGGTGAATGGTGTTATTAAACCATGTGGTGAAGACAGTGTGTGGTGAATGGTGTTATTAAACATTACCTTCCATGAGGGACAATAAACACTGCAAATTTGATGGTGTTGGACTTCTTTACTGAGTCAACTATGTGAAGAATGTATCTTGTTTGGCCAGTTTTTGGGTCACACAGATGCACTGATGTGTCCTCACCAGCAATGCGCTGTGTGGGGGGGAAATAATATAAAAAAATATAGCCGATAAACACAAACTCCTAATACTGTACTACTCTAAACATTAATTATAAACCAATTTTGTTAAAATTTGAACAGCTGACACACAATAAACATTTTATATTTTTCCTGAAATCAAAATACAGTACAGTGGAGTTGTGATAATTTAGGGGGTTGGGTCCCAGAAGTCATCATGAATTATCAAATCACAAAGTATAGTTTACTTAATTTAAATGGTAATACAGTAATTAGTTTGGTTCCAGTGGCCATAAAATACACATTAACTGTTGCAAAACTGCTTTAATAATCATTAAGCATCATATATAATACATCAAAAAATACTGTACAGTAATACATAGATACAGTACTACAGTATTGTACAAAACAGTAGATCTATATTACATAAACAGCTCCTTCCCTTCTGATAATCATCCTATAGGTGACACCAATACATTAACCTGGAGACAAACATGGATGTAGGCTGGCTGACTAATCAGCTGTTTGTGCTGTGTAAACAAAACACCAAGACTTTAATACGACACAATTACAGTACTTATCTCGGACTGAATGTTGGAATTTATTAGTTTATGATATTTATCAAACCAGCACCAAATGAACCTAAATAATATGGGAATTATGGTGTAATTGCAGAGTGTCATTTTAAAGGGGTCGTGAGGGTGATGGGGTTATGTAGCGCGCGGGGACCCGTGGGGAGGGGAGTTTACCATAGAGTCTAGCCACCCAAGTGCTGTACCTCCCATCTTTGCCACATAGAATTCACTTCCCTCTCTCATTTATTCTTATTTTATAGTTTTATACTTTAATTTTTTATTTCTGTCACATTAAAAGCACTGAAATTATATTTCTACAACTTTTATGATTTATTATGTAGATAAACATAGCAGCAGCCAAAAATTATGAATATTTAACAACAAAATTTAACAAAAAGGTACAGTACTGGTAGTGAGGTACAGTACTGGTAGTAATAGATACTGTACCAAGGAGGTACAGTACTGGTAGTAATAGATACTGTACCAAGGATGTACAGTACTGGTAGTGAGGTACAGTACTGGTAGTAATAGATACTGTACCAAGGAGGTACAGTACTGGTAGTAATAGATACTGTACCAAGGATGTACAGTACTGGTAGTGAGGTACAGTACTGGTAGTGAGGTACAGTACTGGTAGTAATAGATACTGTACCAAGGAGGTACAGTACTGGTAGTGAGGTACAGTAAGTGAGGTACAGTACTGGTAGTGAGGTACAGTACTGGTAGTAATAGATACTGTACCAAGGAGGTACAGTACTGGTAGTGAGGTACAGTACTGGTAGTAATAGATACTGTACCAAGGAGGTACACAGTGACCTGGTAGTAATAGACAGTGAGGTAGTGAGGTACAGTACTGGTAGTAATAGATACAGTACCAGTACTGGTAGTGAGGTACACTGGTAGTACTGGTAGTAATGGTACTGGAGTGTGGGTAGGGGTACAGTACAGTACTGTAGTGAGTAGATACAGTACTGGTAGTGAGGTACAGTACTGGTAGTAATAGATACTGTACCAAGGAGTACAGTACTGGTAGTGAGGTACAGTACTGGTAGTAATAGATATTGTACCAAGGAGGTACAGTAAGTGAGGTACAGTACTGGTAGTAATAGATACGATACCAAGGAGGTACAGTACTGGTAGTGAGGTACAGTACTAGTAGTAATAGATATTGTACCAAGGAGGTACAGTACTGGTAGTGAGGTACAGTACTGGTAGTGAGGTACAGTACTGGTAGTGAGGTACAGTACTGGTAGTGAGGTACAGTACTGGTAGTAATAGATATTGTACCAAGGAATTTAGGAACATGAATTTTTATTTTACAAATTATAGCGACTCCTTATAGCGACTCCACTCAAATTTATAAAGTCCAAACACAGATCCTTAACCACATTTTGACCTCATATGCAGAGACAATGGGTAATAGGTCAGTCAGCATTTTCACGATAAAACTCCTTTTTTCTGGAACTGAAAAAGTAACGTGTTTAAAGCGTAAAGATAATTAATATAACCGATAAATTATTACATAAGCTAAAAGATACCTGTAATAACTAAGAGTCTCCCAGTGAGTCTTGTGTGGTGTTTGTAATAAGAGAAAACATCTTTATTGAAGGTTCAAAATATCTTTATAAATCTCATGTATAAACGCACTACAAAAGCTTACCTGTGAATGTAGTGTATGACGGAGTAGAGCATATTGCTGGAGTTCACGAACGCTCTGCACTGCTCGCTCAGCACTATCTGCTCTCTGAACAGTCTCTGTGTCAAGCTGAAGCTCAATAACCTGTAAGTACGTACACACAGTAATAAACTCTGAGGTGTTGTGTTCCCATCAACATTAATCCCTTGGGTATGGGGTCCCCTCTCTCTCTTGAATAAAATTGTCTGGCATCGGCAAAATATAATATTAAGCATGGCGTTCCCGTAGTGAAGGTGTTAATCTTGGTTTCCTGATCAAAATATGAACCCAAGTAAATAATGCCGGCCACACCCAGATTTTTAGTATGGGGGCCACAGCCTGTCCACCTCTTTTAATTTTCCTTCTGACACTTGATATTTCTTCAGACTACAGACAGCAGCTGACCAGAGGGGTTGTAGGGTGAGTGTCCCCCTGTGTCCCAGCGGTGATTACGTCCAGGGGGGGGTGGTCCTGGGGGTCTGGATCCCTTCTTGTCATAAGAAAATTTCAATGCAGTATTGTATTCATGCATAGTAAATAATAACTATTAACCTCAGAATATCTCCTAATATCAAGTGCACATGGCTTCAAAATGGCCTCAAAATGGCCATGATATTGGTCAGATTTTAAAAAAAATCGGGGGTGAACTTACAGTGCCCCCACCACCATGAGCTGGGTGGGCTCACTGTGCTTGCCATGTTCTCCCACCCACAATTTCTTGGACCCCCCCTTGATATTCCTTGATCTGCCCCTGAGAAATATACTACAGTACAGTATAACAGACATAACTCTATTAAACCACTTTACTGTTTATCATCATCTTATATTGCATCATTTTCATCAATATGTTTCATCCAATAATTATCTCTCTTGAGAGGAGTATTATTCTCCTGTAATTTCTATTATTTTGCAACACTTTACGACGTGAATCAAAGTTAACAATAAAAAGTGTTCACACTGTACTCAGCACCATAACCATCATGTTCACACTGTACTCCACACCATAACCATCATGTTCACACTGTACTCAGCACCATAACCATCATGTTCACTGTACTCAGCACTATAACCATCATGTTCACACTGTACTCAGCACCATAACCAACTTTGAATCTATACACCCAGATTACTCCTTCCATTAATAACACTTGGTCCACTAGACACTGCCAGTTTATATTGAAGTGTGTCAGCCTTCTCATAGTACTGTACAATAGACCTCTGCTCACATATTACTCACTATTATGTCTTCTTCATCGTCCATCTCTTACCAGAAACAAATTACTGATAAAAACCTCACACTATAACTGATCTTCCTCGTTAGTTAATCTTTAGTTCAGTCATTAGAATCTCCTAAGTGTCGTGAACTGAGACTGTGAGACACAAACTATGAACACTGCACTGTACCTAACTTGTGTAGTTTACATGTACGGTACTTACTGGTGTCGTGTTAGGCATCTGCTTGAACTTGGTACAAACAACAACAAACACCGGGAAGGAGAAGTTGCCAGAGTCTGACTGTGACTTCTCAGCATCTTCACACCTGTAATAATAAATTAAGTTATAAACCCAGTATCTGTTCCCCTCAGTGTATGTAAGGGTTCTCTTCCACAAAACTGTTCATAAATTAATCCTTTGTATATCTAGGGATGCCTGTACTGTATTTCTATGGTGTTTACATTTAAAAGATTTAAATTTTATGAAGTAGTATTAATTTTTGTGGTTTCAGTTGACAAGAGGTTTGCAACAGGTAATGGGAAATATTTGAAACAGTTTGCTACAAGGCAATAATGGTCCAAGACTGTAATGTTGGAGAAGAACACAGTGTTCATGTCATAGTAAATAGGGCACACAAGGGGTGGGAGAGCATCCAGCAATGCCCCAATATATGCAGCACACTTAGGTACTTTATGCTGGTAATTAACAGATTATTTTATTCAGTTGAGATAAATCTCTGCCCCCTGAAGGGTTAACAATCTAATTAAAGTGGGGGGGGGGGGACTACCAAACAGATAAATAAAAGTATGAATACGATAATTTATTTTATTGAATACTGTAAACAAATATGAATTAGAGGATTGAATGTACAAATTATAATCAATTAAGAAATCAATAAACCTCACGCAAAATCCTTTGAAATTTGATTCATTGCACACTTTGATGGCTGCTGCTGCTAAAATATACACATGGCTAACCTCTATTATACTGTACAGTTCAGTACGTTATACCATTAACAACTCTTATGAAAACACTGTAGTTCATTTCTTACAACAACATTATGACTAAGACAATAAGGATCACAACCCCAACTCTACTGTGTTCATCACACATGTGTGAGATGAGGCTTCCAGATATATCAACACTCTCAAGTGTGGCAGAGCCATCTATGTGCCATCCAGACCAGCACGTTGTTCCTCCACCAGACACTGCCCTCTGAAGGTAGACAGGGCCTCTGAACATGACTGTACACACACAGAGCTGTAGGAGTCTTACATACCTACAAATCCTCAACATCCAGCCATTACGAGGAAACCAGTTGAGAACATGCTGAAGAATGTGCTCCTGGAGGAGAGAAACACACACAAAACGTCCGCCCACTCGCAGCACTCTGCTCACCTCCTAGTTAGAACAAATATACAGTATAATGTACAGTTCTATTTGTAAAACAATTACCCCACTGGTGCAAAAACACACCAACAGGTTGGAAATAATATAAGATAATATAAGGATGAATAAAAATAACACAAAATTTCCCTGTGCTATATGGTATAGTTTCTGCAAACAAACTTGTATGGCTGGCAGTAGAGAACAGTGGTGCAGACAGACAGACAGGTGGAAATCAACACCGTATCTACCGAGCTTATGTAGAGGTGACATGATACTATAAGAAAATGATAACTGTTTGTGTGAAGCTGGTGATACACTTAACAAGCTGCAGTACCCATGCTGGGCCAGAGAGAACCTCCAGTCAGTCGTCATAACAAAGAGTTAAGAGTAACTGTACGCCGAGAACGAATAGTTATAAAGGAGCAGAACTCACCACTTTTAATATCTTATTTGTTTAATGCCAAACAATTTTATTTAGATCAGAGGCGACCACGTACACAAGGAGTTAATAAAATGTGTACAATACTGTAATGAAAATATAATAAATAAGAAAAAGTTTGAGTAAGTTATTAATGTGGCTTGTTAAGAGCATGAGCAGGACACCTTCAGGGAGTTGAATTTACTTCACATGACCTTCATGACTTGCCTCGCACGTCAGAGAAGCAGATGAAAAGTTTTATGTACTGTTTATAGCGGCATCAAGCCTTCAGCCACAATAGTTCTCGGTAAATGAAGTAATATCAAGTGTCAGAGGCTCGACCGTACACCACATCAGCCAAACTTTATGGCTCCTCAAATTATATTAACTTTCTCTCCTCACACAACCTTCTGAACTTTGATCACCCACCACAAGTACAGTATGGCTGCCCTAATGAACACATATACAGTATAACAACATTTACACTTATTATTAAACTCTGTTGGTCTTTATTCCAACTCTTGACATTTGCTCACAACCAGTACAGTACTTTCTCACCCCACCCAGGTCTTCCTCACCCCTTCCAGGTCACTTACAGCAAAGTATTTGTTGACAAAAGACACGACTTCAGAGGAACCATCTGTCATAAGGGCATCAAGTGTGGCTTTGTCCAGTACACACGTAAATTCTTCATTCTCAAACGACAATGAAGTAATGTCCATCTGCAGCCACTTCATATCTGGCAAGCCTGAGGAATATTTCTCTTGCATCTGCTTGATAACAATCTCACTGTTGTCCACATTTGTAATAAACCTGAAACAAAACAGCAAGTATTATCTTCTGCAGGAACAAGTGGTGGTTTATTGTCTCAACCTCCCCAGTACAGTAGTCACTCTTAACCTCTCTAGTACAGTACAGTATCTCTCAGTCTGTCTACTTGTTACAGTATACAGAATAAACAGCAGACACATGAGAGTGTTGGTGGCAGGGGAGGGAGACCTGCACACTGTAATTATACTGAGCCTTCAGTACAGATGGAGATACTTTACTGTACCGTAGTCTGTAATGTAATCTGTTTAAAAAAGAACTTCAAGTACAAAGGAATCCTTGGGCAGTGACAGATGCCACCCCCACACCTTTGTGTTGTCTGCCCGGAGAGCTTGCCAGACGCTCTCCACTCCTAACACATTATGGCCCAGAGGTTCTCGATAGGGTTTAGGTCACAACCCTCTAATGGCCAATTTAACACCTCTATTTCTGGGTGTTGATGAAGCATGTTCTGAATGACCTAGCAGGTGTGGTTACTGGTCTTGAACTAACACCACTGTTTGAGGTGCAGGGACGGCCATGCAGCACGTACTGTACCCGGTAAATGTCCATTATTATTAACCAGTTCACCCTGTAATAAAGTCATGTTTTATACAGTGAATAATATTATGTTTTAGAAGAAAAAAATTGAAAATTCAGTTTAGACAAAATTCCCCCCAAAAGCCAGCGTGAGTCGTGCTAAAAAGCATCAGTGCCAGCGAGTGCCTCTGGTGCCAAAAGCCAATCACAGCGACCCGTGAACATGACATCATAGGCACAGCTGAGACGATTGGCCGCGACAAGTGGCGTACCCTGACACAGAGACGAGTGTGGCCCTTTATAAATCAGTCTGATTTTGGTTGAGGCAGTGAAGATGCCTGACAGGCCCACTGAAGGGGGGGCCAGGAGGGCCATTTAGCCCGGGCTTCAAGCTGACATTATTGTTTATTTTATTTATTTTTATGTGTATGCAGTATACCCTAATTATTAATTAATTTATTTATTTTGCATTGGATAAGTTTTGCAACTCCAGTCCACAACCCGAAAAAGTTAGTAGTTACTGTTACTGACCAACAAGTCGACAACCATCTTCCTCCCAGAGGTTTAAAAGATGAGCTTAGTTGGTTGTGCCGTTCTGGTGGATGGTGCCAGTAGCCAGTGGCGGTAACTAAGCAGGTTTGAATCACTGCAACTAACTTGTACCCTTTTGGGGTTTCTTTGGCAGGTCAACAGTCTGAATAATGAAGATTTACTTTCAGAAGCTGAACAATTTCAGCAACAGTACAGCAATGAAATCTCAAAAGATCTCAGTAAAGAGCTCATCTTCCTCAAATGAATATATTCAACAAACTTTAAATTGGAATACAAACTAAAGGAATTGCTCAAAGAAATACTTGATCTTAAACTCTGTGGCTTCAGGTGAACACACTTTCAATGTTTTGGTGCAGGTAACGAATTATCACAGGTCCACTATGGGACACAAATGTTTGAATGGGTTGACCAGGATGAACATCAAGTGTGACACTGCAATAAAGCTCAATTACCCACATTATCAGAGCCTTGACAGAGAAGGAGGCAAGAAAAGCTCTAATCAATCAATAAAATAGTCATATTATGTCTCATTTTTATTTGGTGCCTAGGGGCAGTAGATTAACAATAATTAGTTAGTACTGTGAGAAATGTGGTCCCTTTGATTAGCCTGGAGGGTAGGTTTTGAAGATTACTTTATGTCATTCTTAATAATGTTTATTAAATAAATGAAGAAAGGTTAAGTGTCATCAATTAATCCTCCCCTGTACTGAACTGAACTGAACTGAACTGTACTGAACTGAACTGAACTGAACTGTGCTGAACTGTACTGAACTGAACTGTACTGAACTGAACTGTACTGAACTGAACTGTACTGTACTTAGTAGATGTTTAATCATAAATGACTTTGTGTTATGTAGTGATAGAGTGAGTCATGAGTAACTACCCAGCTATCACAAAATTCCCCAAGTGTCCCAGTTATTGTACGTTATCACTATTCCACAGTTTACTCTCTCTCTCTCTCTCTCTCTCTCTCTCTCTCTCTCCTCGGAGGTAAGTGACCCTTCAGGGGGGTGACTGTATACCACTCTCCTCTTGCTCTGTGCCATCCCCCTTTTTCCTCCTCACACTTTCACTCTCTCTCTCTCTCTACAAAAGAAAGATTAGGCAGAACAGAAAGAATAAACAAATAAGTGAGAAAAGGAGAAATGATGTAAAAGTAAAAATAAGAGAAGTACGTGTACAGGCAATCCTCGAGCCACTAACAGGTTACGTTTCTGGACCCTGTTCATAAGTCAGAACAGTGTTAATGCCACAGCTTAAATTAGGTTAAAGCACAATCCTGCCTATACAAAACAACAATAATATCACATACATCACAAATTATGTAAATACTGTAAATAAATTGATGTTAAACAATATAGAATAATAAAAATAATGTAAATAATGGCATTCATAACTCGGGGACTGCCTGTAAAGATAAAGTATGTAAATATTACATGAGACAAACCTAAGTACAGTACAGTACTGTACTGTACTGAACTGTACTGTACTGAACTGTACTGTATACTTCTGGTATAACTTACTTGTATCCAACTTTGCATAAGTCAGCACTAATAGTTGAGCTGCCACAACCCGGCACAAGAATCTTATCTTTAGTCCGGATGTACTTGTGAAGTATTCCACACAACTCTGGATACTCCCCATACCTGGCCAAGTAAAAGGTCGTCACACACATTATTGACAAATACTGTATCATAATAGTCACTTGTTTCTTTAGGTGACTATACATTTTTTTCACTATAAAAGTTTATGTAATGTCCCACAATACAAACAATTAACAGGACTATGAACCTAAACTTCACGTTTACTTAATAACCACATCAATATCTTCTGGGTAAAACTCTGCAACAAAGACTCATGATAGCCAACAACTTTTGGACAATTTTCTCAACAATAGAGGAAACATTCTTTACTTGTACATTATCCCCAAAAGGTGGAGAAATTGTATGTTTTTTTGTTTTCGTTCTAAACACAAATCTAAGTAGACACAACAGTTCCGTGTCCATAACATGTTGGCGACCTTGTCCACAGGCTGTGTGGCTGTGACATAACATTGTGGCGACCTTGTCCACAGGCTGTGTGGCTGTGACATAACATTGTGGCGACCTTGTCCACAGGCTGTGTGGCTGTGACATACCATTGTGGCGACCTTGTCCACAGGCTGTGTGGCTGTGACATAACATTCTTTGAGAACAGAATCCATTTCATTCAGCATTTTACTTTTTCTTTTTCGTTTATCCTCTTCACCACTGATCGGCTCATTAGCCGCCCGGGCGATCGGTCACGTCTCTGTTACTCACCGTTGGCAAGTACTGTACATGCATTATAATGGAGCCAGTACTTGCCAACAGTGTAACATAAACCTAACCTACCGCCCAAGAGGCTCCCAGGCAGATCATTGGTTATGTTATGTTAGCATCAGAAACGACGGTCAGATCCGGTCGAATCACAACAAAAACCACAGAAAAAACGTATTTTTTATGGGAAAATTTAAACCTGGCTACTATCATAAATTGACCTAACCAGGTTTATCAGTACATAAAACAAAGGTTAATATATAGGACTAACCCGCCAGGGCTGCATAGCGCCGATGTGGCCGTATCATCTCACGTCCAGAAAATGCCTCAAATTTCACCATATCATAGTAAGTTCTTTCTGTTTAATATACCGGGGAAGTTAGGTAAGGTTAGGTCTGTTCTTCATACCCACAAATGTTAAGTAGTGTTTTTTTTTTTTAATATTAATTTTTAACATATTTCCACAAACTACAACAGTGTCCACTATAACAATGAAAATCTGGCGTTTTTATAATTGTTTTCAATAAATTTCGCTCACGGGTTAGTCCTATATAATTACCAAAACTAAAACTACATAATGACACATATGTAAATGTCCAGTTTTTTATTTATTTAGGTTGTTTGAGACTCGTGTTGCCAACAATGGTCATACTTACCATTCGAATACTTTATCACCTCTTTTAGAGAAGAAAGTATTCCAGTACTGCTTGGAACTAAACTCCTGGACATTCTTTGGTATTAAACTCATTCTGCTACAGTAGTTTATAAGGTTAACGAGGGAGACAGTTTAAAGGCCACTCATGTGTGTTTACATCACCGAGTCACTGTTGCCACAAACCTTACTTCACTACTAACCTATTTATTTAATTATTTAATAAGAATATACTTATCTGCAATCAATAAAATAGAATCTCACTTTGCCAAAAATACAACAGGATTATCAGATTATAACTAATATGTTTAAATTTGGTTTATTCCGATCATTGTCTCATATTATTGTGATAACATAGTGACTTTGTTCCTAAATCATGCCAAAAATTTTGTTGTGACTACAAGAAGATTGTACAACTAAAGGCCAGAGAAGGAATGTGTCACCGGAGACGATATAACTTGAGATGGTGAGAACAGATATTATCAAGTTAAGTTTACATGAATACTTTTTTACTTTTATTCTCTTCACCACTGGTCGGCTCGTTAGCCGCTTGGGCGATCGGTCACGTCTCTGCTACCTACTGTTGGCAAGTACTGGGCATGCACCGGCTCCTGAATGTACCTGAACCTGCTCCAGTGTTGGTCAAGTCTTGTCTTGAAAGAGCTCACACTCGGTGCCGTCACAACACTCTCTGGTAGATTGTTCCAAGAGTTCACAACCCTCACTCCGAAAAAGTTTACCCTCACAGTTTTCTGGACTTGCGGCTTCTTCAATCTTGAGCTGTGACCCCTTGTGGGGCGAGCGTCCGCCAGCTCCAAGTAAGGACACTCAACTGAGTAGTGCCCCTTGAGATGCTTATACACCTCAATTAGGTCCCCCCTTGCCCGCCTGTAGTATAAGCTAGGCAAGTTCAGGCGCTCCAATCTCTCAGGGTAGTTGAGGTGCCGAAGTGCAGGCACCAGTCTGGTGGCCCTCCTTTGAACATTTTCAACCAACTGACAGTCCCTAGCATATCCTGCCTATCACCTAACAGATCATTTCAAAGAAAACAACATAAATCATTATGAATGTAGTGTACGTACTGTATCATATTACACATGCAATATATAATGGTTGCCCCTCGTGTAACTAGGATGGCCGGCCCTAGAGCCACCTAGGCATGAATTTGTTTAAGGTGTAGAAGCTGTCGCCAACACAACAACCACACCCTAAGTTAACGAGCTGCATGACCCAGTGTCAATGAATAGTCATTGAAGACCGGACTCGCCAACTGCACTGGCTAACCATTATCCCGGAATATGATCCACAAATCAATTAACATACAGGTTCCCAATAACTGCAAATGGCGTAAAGAAACTTGCCCATAGTTTCACCCTGCCTGGGGATCGAACCCGGGTCGAGCATGCTGACCATTACACCACAGGTCACCAATTACACATGTATATGCATATAACTGTATTGTGACTTAATCAAAATATGATAATTAATCAATTGACAATGTCAAGTACTTTTATCGCTCCCAGTAAGAGGTGGCAGTATATACAATTGTCTGCTTATGATTAATGACTGCAGTTCCAGGAATGAGAGTTTGAAGATATGATTGTCGTAGAACAAGAAACTGAACAAAATGGGTTTTATAAGATGGTTGTTTTGATTTTGAAGATGGGTGCCAACACAATGAAGTACTGTAAATTGTGTCAGTGTATATTATGCCTATGGAAGCTTGATGTTTTGAGTCACTTAGAGGCAAAACTATTGATAATATCAGATTCGAGTGGGGGTCATTATTAATTCCAAGATGGTCGCTGTTAGAGGCAAGACACAGCTGAGATCGTCCTCAAAGGGCTAGAGCTTACATCATCGTCCTTAAAGGGCTAGAGCTTACATCATGGTCACCAAAGGGCTAGAGCTTACATCATGGTCACCAAAGGGCTAGAGCTTACATCATCGTCCTCAAAGGGCTAGAGCTTACATCATGGTCACCAAAGGGCTAGAGCTTACATCATGGTCACCAAAGCTCTGTAAGGTGTGGATGATACAAACAACCTTTAAGTGTACAGTATAGTTCCTACATAAAATGACAAATATGGACATAAACCTTACTTACTAGGGAGTAACAAGAGACATCCAGAAGCACACTTTACCAGAACTCTCACTCCTAACTCATAATAGAGTTAACACAGGATGATAAGTTACCATCACTCGTCTGTCTGTAGCTCTTGATAGTGTGTCAGGTGAAAAATATATTGTACAGTAATTCTAAATTTATCTCACTATCACAGATCAGACAACAAATACAAGAACATTAATTACATATGTCCAGAAGTAATCACGTTGTTCACCTGGTTTTTAGTTTTAGTTTAAAAAATTTATTGACAAAGCTTGTAGTACAGTTTGCCTATTGTGAGTAATTCAGTCAGGTCTTGCCTCTGAGGGTGGTATCACTTCTCACTGCCACGCAGGACAGAGGTTCATACACAAAGAAATACAATATATTCATTAACAGCTATATAAATATAGAGGTCAGATTCATGTGGGTAATGTCACTGTTCACTGCCATGCAGGACAGAGGTTCGTACACAAAGAAATGCATCATATTGATGATGAAGACAGTAGTCACGTTGTTCACGTGATGGTGAAGACAGTAGTCATAATGTTCACGTGATGGTGAAGACATTCGTCATGTTGTTCACGTGATGGATGAAGACAGTAGTCATGATGTTCACGTGATGGATGAAGACAGTCGTCATGTTGTTCACGTGATGGAAGAAGAGTGTTATCCACACCGTCAGTGAGAACCTTCCTCCTGGATGCGAGAGAGGGCCCGTAATCTTCTCTGGGAGTCAGCAATATCTTGTACCACCGCAGGCGAGGAGTGACATCTCCTCAAGGTCAGACTCTCACTCACGACAGTTTTATCTGTATTGACATTTGTTACACTAAGGTCCACGTCTTCCATAATGTATGTGTCTGTCTTATCTCCTTCTATGTCTGCCTCTGTCACCTGACCTCCCTCTTCGTCTGCCACGTTGTCTTCCTCTTCCATCTCCATCATATTCTCCCCTGTATCTTCCACAGATCTTCTCATCCCGGGACTTCCGTCGATGTTTCCCATTCCATGTCCCAGTTCAGGGTCGGGGTGGTGGTCGAGGTGGGGATGCAGTCCCAGTGTCCTGAGCAGCTTCTTGCCTAAGTGGGTGCGAGTGAGGCAGCACAACACCGCCAGCACCAACAACCACCCCACCGGCAGACTCACCAACAAGATGGCCTCCCAGGACCAGAAGAACATTGCTGCCGGGAAAAAATGGAAGGTTATACAATAGAAAAATACTCCTTCATCTGTGTAAATCTCACGTACGTCCCAGTCTGGATTATTGTATACAGGCAAGGAAACCCGACCTCCAGCAAGACTTAACACCCCAAGAGATGGTGCAACACAGAGCCATTAAGATGATTCCTGAACTATGTCATCCCAATTATCAAAGTAGACTGAGGGCCTTAGGACTAACAGCCCTTCAGACAAGCCACACTAGGGCAGATCTCACTGGTCCCGCACCACCAACACGAGGGATACAAACTCACCAAGTTATCAGGCAGAAAGAATATAAGGAAGTAATTCTTCACACACACACACAGGATGGTAGACCTAAAGATCAGTCTACCAGCCCAAGCTGTGGAATCAAGAACAATATTGGGCTTCAAAAGAGCCCTTGACAAGACCACCAAGAACAATGAAGGGATCCCACACAGATCATTAATGGCCTCCTTCCCTCGGCCTGGCCATCTCTAATGGTTAAACAATTATTTTTTACTCGTTTATATACATTACTGTGTTTATATGATGAAGCTTTATCTTGTCTACTAAGCTGTACTGTACTTACAATTATCGTGTGAACACTTGAGGCAGGGGGTGTACAGAGAGACGGTGGCTGTAGTTACGTTATATCTCTCACGCGTCACTCCAAGGTTTACACTGTCGGCTCCCAGTGTTACTTCTGTTTCATGGACGACACTGTGTCTCAGGTTCTTATCTTCAGTGTTATGTTTGTGCAGTGTCTTGGCAGTGGGTGGGGGCGGGAGGGTGGAGGAGGGCTGTGTGTGGGCGGGCTTGTGGGAGGAAGTAACTGTGAAAGCAAAGTAACCAGTTTTGTTTGTAGTGGTGAAGGAGAGAAGAGGTGTTTGGGTGTTCTCACTGAGGCTTGTGTGAGTAGACTCAGCATTGACCCGGACCACACCCTGAGTAGACAATGGTGACTTTACATTCAGTTTAATCGTAAATTGACTGGGTAAAATCTTCAACAAAGAGGAGAGCATCTTACTTTCTTGCTGTAACATAGCTTGTGGGGATAAATCCTCATGTTTAAGATAGTTAATGTGATTTGCACTGTTACTCTCCTTGTGTGTAGATGATGATAAAATATAATTAGGCTGTATGTTAAGTATATTGACAGGTTGTGGAGGATGAGGGTGACGTGAGAGGGCGAGCGTTAGTGTTGGCAGCAGCAGCACCACCACCACCCACCTCATCCTTGTCTGTAATGTATAAGGAAAACAAAAATAAACAGATTAGTGAATAAAAAGAAGAAGATAGAATAGAATATATAAATAAACTGATGAAAGACTAATGAGATGATTCAAAGTTGTTGACAAGTTGTTTTTTAAAGGATAATACTACTCAATAAGGCTGTAACCCACGAAGGAATAACGAACAGATTAAAGTAAATGTATGACCTCAATATTTTCCTGTTGTAGAAGATAAGATTATTTGTTGATGTTATTGTTATAAGGTAGGTCAGTCATTAGGTAGGTCAGTCACTAGGTAGGTCAGTCATTAGGTAGGTCAGTCATTAGGTAGGTCAGTCATTAGGTAGGTCAGTCACTAGGTAGGTCAGTCACCAGGCAGGTCAGTCATTAGGTAGGTCAGTCACTAGATAGGTCAGTCATTAGGTAGGTCAGTCACTAGATAGGTCAGTCATTAGGTAGGTCAGTCACTAGATAGGTCAGTCATTAGGTAGGTCAGTCATTAGGTAGGTCAGTCATTAGGTAGGTCAGTCACTAGGTAGGTCAGTCATTAGGTAGGTCAGTCACTAGGTAGGTCAGTCATTAGGTAGGTCAGTCACTAGGTAGGTCAGTCATTAGGTAGGTCAGTCATTAGGTAGGTCAGTCACTAGGTAGGTCAGTCATTAGTCAGGTCAGTCACTAGGTAGGTCAGTCTTAAACATAACATTTGTCACAGGTGAGTCTTAAACACAACATTTGTCACAGGTGAGTCTTAAACATAACATTTGTCACAGGTGAGTCTTAAACACAACATTTGTCACAGGTGAGTCTTAAACATAACATTTGTCACAGGTGAGTCTTAAACATAACATTTGTCACAGGTGAGTCTTAAACACAACATTTGTCACAGGTGAGTCTTAAACACAACATTTGTCACAGGTGAGTCTTAAACATAACATTTGTCACAGGTGAGTCTTAAACACAACATTTGTCACAGGTGAGTCTTAAACACAACATTTGTCACAGGTGAGTCTTAAACACAACATTTGTCACAGGTGAGTCTTAAACATAACATTTGTCACAGGTGAGTCTTAAACACAACATTTGTCACAGGTGAGTCTTAAACAACAACATTTGTCACAGGTGAGTCTTAAACATAACATTTGTCACAGGTGAGTCTTAAACACAACATTTGTCACAGGTGAGTCTTAAACACAACATTTGTGAGTCTTAAACATAACATTTGTCACAGGTGAGTCAACATTTGTCACAGGTGAGTCTTAAACACAACATTTGTCACAGGTGAGTCTTAAACACAACATTTGTCAACAGGTGAGTCTTAAACACAACATTTGTCACAGGTGAGTCTTAAACACAACATTTGTCACAGGTGAGTCTTAAACACAACATTTGTCACAGGTGAGTCTTAAACACAACATTTGTCACAGGTGAGTCTTAAACACAACATTTGTCACAGGTGAGTCTTAACATTTGTCACAGGTGAGTCTTAAACACAACATTTGTCACAGGTGAGTCTTAAACATAACATTTGTCACAGGTGAGTCTTAAACATAACATTTGTCACAGGTGAGTCTTAAACACAACATTTGCCACAGGTGAGTCAGACATAATTTGTGTTTTCTTTCTCTAGACTTACCTTTACTATGTGGTGAGAGAGAGAGAGTCTTCCAGAGTTGACGGTGTGTGTGTGTCCTGATCACCAAAATGGACGTTAATTTCACTCCCTACTGTCCTACACTAAAAAATAAGAACAGATGCCTTTGAGTGTAATGTATATATTTGTGTGTGTTTGCGTGTGTGTGTGTGTATGAATTTACTGAATTTATATATTTACGTCTGTATGAATGTATGTCTGTGAGGCAGCAGCATTGTTATTGGTTGTGGAGGGACGGTGTGTGTTGGTGGTGTGGGTACGGGGCAGCTTTGAGTTGGTCCACACTTGGTTTAAGGAGTTATTATCTCTTCATATCTCTCGTTCCCATCCTTATCAATCACCTCGCCCTACCAGGTGGTCCAAACGCACAACACAGGCACTAGCATTTCCTCAACTTGTCAAGTGATAAACATTTTTTTTTACTGGTTAAAGTGGATTTGTACTATTTTTCTAATTTGGTGTTTTGTTGACTTTACGACAAATGTAGAAAAGTGTTTATAAATAGTTCAATTACTTTTATAGTTCAGTGTTGACATTCAGGCGCTGACGAGTAAAATATAACTAACAGAGTCTTGTTAATTTTCACCTATGGCGTTGTTATATTTGAGATCATCTGTAGTCCCACCCCCCGGCCAGTCTATTTCACCTTATGATTTTCAGCTTTACGGATTTGTACCAAATAAACCTCACGTCTACAGGCTCCCAGCTTAGCGGCTCCTGTGATACGTTGATAGCTTGACACCAACTGTCTAGAGGCGGGTTGGCGGCTTAATGGCTTGTGCTGGCAGACTGTTCCACAGGCTCTGTGTAGAAGTATTTCTTTATATTCATTTTTTCATGATAACTTGGTGAGCTTGAAGTTGTCTCCTTGCGTTAGTGACCTGAGTTTACGTTAATATATACGAATTAGAGACGATGAAGGTATCCGTCAGTGCTGGAAAGAGCACTACCATTCCCTGCTCAACCGAAACACCGATGTGGATGTCTGACTACCCAGCAGGTCCCTCAGCATCCAGAGTTGACCCACCTCAGCTATCCCCATCCCTAGATAAGGTAGCTACTGCCATCAAACAGATGAAAACTAACAAAGCCTCAGGGCTGATGGAATCCCAGCCGAGGTGTATAAAGCAGGACTTCTGCTTACCAGCCATCTCCACTCTCTCCTGGAGAATATATGGGAAAAGCAGGAAATCCCCCAAGCTCTTAAAGACGCCTCCATCGTCAATATTTATAAGAACAGGGAGACCGGTCAGACTGTGGCAACTACCGTGGGATCTCGCTGCTGTCCGTAGCTGGCAAGATTATCGCCCAAGTTCTCCTAAACAGACTTCTTCCTGAAGCCGAAAACTTCCTCCCAGAATCTCAATGTGGCTTTAGACCATCACGTGGTACCACTGAAATGATCTCTACTGCCCGGCAGTGTCCTGCACAACGGCACCCAGTCTGAGTTCTTCCCCATCCAAACGGGGATTAAACAAGGGTATGTACTGGCACCAACTCTCTTTTCCGTCTTCTTGGCTGCCTTCCTTACTCGTGCCAGTGCCAGTTTAGCCAGCGGGAAGGACATAAAGTACCGGATGAAGGGTCTTTTCAATATGACAACTCCAGGCAGGAATAAAGGTGTCGGCAGCTTCCATTACTGAACTTCAGTATGCAGACGACCTCACCCTTGTCGCTGACACTGAATGCGACCTAGAGGAGATCCTGAACACCTACGCAGATGCGTATGCACACTTCGGCCTTGAGGCCTGCCCCTGGTTCAGCCACACCTCCACCATCCATCCAACTTAACGGTACTACCCTCTCTAATGTTACCTACTTCCGGTATCACGGCTTCCACCTGCCCACCACCGCGTAACATCGATGAAGAGATTCAGCATCGGATCAGATGTGCACCTCAAGCCTTTGCCAGTGGTCCTCTCCACCCTGCTATATGGCAGCGAGACATGGGTTACATGCAGGAGGCACCTCAAGGCACTGGGAAGACAAGAGAACAAATGCCAGTATTCTTGCTGACACCAACTGTAGGAGCATTGAGGCTACCATTATCCATGAACAACTACGCTGGACTGGCCATGTTACCCGCATGGACGACAGTAGACTGCCAAAGCAGCTACTTTACAGTCACCTAATGAATAGTAAACGTAACGCTGGCTGGCAACTGAAAAGGTATAAGGATAGTCTTAAGACAAACCTGAAATAGTGCCAAATCGACCCCCTCACCTGGGAGACGATTACTCCACACCGTAACGCTTGGAGAGCGCCACACAAGAAGGTGTCAATACTTTCGAGTTAACCCGACTGCATAACGAGGTAGACAAGCGCCAACGCCGGAAAGACGCTGCCGCCGCCCCTCCCGCACTAGATGTAGCCCTCCACATGTGCAACCTCTGTGATCGACCCTGCCGGTCCTCTTCACCACTGATCGGCTCGTTAGCCGCCGCTTGGGCGATTGGTCACATCTCTGTTAGGCACTGTTGACAAGTACTGGGCAGGCCTATACAGTATATTGTTCACGCTGAACCAATATTGAATAAAGATCTATTCAGGCCAGTGTTACAGCGAGATCTCCTTTATTGTACAGTATGTGACCTAAGAAAGAGAAAATAGACACATAAGAAAGAGAACTTTGGCTACTGGCCACATACGCCATGCTACAAGTTCATGCAATGCCAGCTCAGCGTATTATGAAATTGCATAACATAGGCTGGCTGTCACTAGTGCATGTGTAACGAGAATCTTGGATCAATGGAAAACTTTGGATTTGTACTTCCAGTTAGCTCATACCGAGGATAGGTCTTCTGATTATATTTTGTACAGGGAACTTTCTAATCCATACACACATATCTCTACTTTCAGTTCTTGGAAAACATTCTTTCAATGACAGACAAACTGAATGTTATCTTCCAAAGCCCACATGCAATGATTCATTATGTAGTCAAGGACTGCAATCTGCTGCATATTCAGATCCTCAGCTGCTTCTTGAAGCCCTCAGTTTTAAAAGCACCCATGCAAGAAGTAATTAGTATTAACCCTAAAGACCCAAGCAATCACCTTCCTGCACATCAAATATACTGTATGGTGGTATCAAATTTGCCAAGTTGCCTAAGAGTACTGCTAATCAGAGGGCTGATCAGGACACAGGGTAGATGTATGAGCGCTCCTTCCGGTTTCTTTTATAGAATTAGCTGTACAGTTTACCATATTTCAAAGTTAAATAATATGTTTCTTTCATATAAAAGTTAGTTATATTATTTTCATTTCAAATAACTACAATAGAACTTGTTTTCAAGTATATAAAGTTTTATGATGTACTAAAAGAGTTCATATAAACTTTAGTGCTTAGGAAAGTTAGGATATGTCAGTTTGTCAAATGAATAAAATCTTCTAATTGTTGTGTGATGTTATAGTCATGTCATATATATATATATATATATATTTAATTTCACATTTATCCTTATGTCTTATACTAAAGCCCTTTACAGGTATTTCTTTTTTATTTATGTATGCGTAATTGTGTATCTACCAATTATCTTATGTTTACTTATTCAGCTTTAATAATACATGTATTCAGAAACGCATTTTACATTATTAGAAATTTCCTTCACAAGTCATTAAGAGGCAAAAGAGATCTGGTAACACTGCTCCAGGCTGAGTTGCAGCAGTGTTACCAGTGTAGCGGAAAAAGCGCCAATTTAATGGTTTGGGCATGAACACGTACAGAACATACTGGGCATGAACACGTACAGAACATACTGGGCATGAACACGTACAGAACATACTGGGCATGAACACGTACAGAACATACTGGGCATGAACACGTACAGAACATACTGGGCATGAACACGTACAGAACATACTGGGCATGAACACGTACAGAACATACTGGTGAGAGGGTAGGGGGACACTCATTGACTCATGCTTCAGATGTTGTCATAACCAGCTGAATATGACAGTGGTGTTAATAATGGTGTCTACTGGATGATGTCAATGTTATCAGCCGTGCAAGCTTAAGTTCTTAGGGCTCTTCATTGTCAGTAAGCGAACGTTATTGTAAAAGGAATAACTTTTGAGTGATATTAGAGGTAAATGAACTATGTTATACACACATATATGCAGACAAGATCATTATAGTACAGTATTGCCTAGGATGAAGTGAATTTCTATCATCTCTAAGGCTACCGTATTCTCCTTCTCAGAACCATGTTTGAGTCACGGGTGAAGAATTAAGAATAGAGGGGTTATAATGCACATTGCTTTGGATAAATAAGGGTAGGAATTCATATTATTTTAAGAACTGACTTGGCTTCCCTCCAGTGGCTACACAGTGCAACAGGGGACCAGCCGTTTACAGTTTCCTGTGTTGCAGAATTCCACAATTCTACAAGAAATATTACACCATGTGTGGGGGGCATTAATACCGTTGTTAGGACATTGGTTTACGTTAACAAAAAAAAAGGTAAAGTAAACCATATCATATTTAAAGGTAATTCATTGATTATGTAGTCTTTTAGGAAAGTTAGCGCCCACAGCCCTGGCTGGCGGCGGTAAGTGAGGACACCTCCCACCACTACCTCACCCCCAGTCCACCACCGCTGCCTCACCCCCAGTCCCCCACCGCTGCCTCACCCCCAGTCCACCACCGCTACTGTCAAGTTTTGAAAACATTGGCCCAATATTACATTGGGCGGGACGCTACGACTCCTACACAATGTAGTGAACTTGTACAGTAATTGTAAATAACTTTCACCACGTGTAGCCCAGCCCACATTGTCTTCCCCAGGTGACAAAACATCAAACTTTTCAATCAAAACAACAAACTTTGTGACAGTTTATAACTTAACATTTAATTTTGGAATTTTTGTTGTCACTGTGTTGGTGAAGAACACACATGACAGTGTAACACAATGTTTGTGAGTGGTGTAGTGATCATTAACTAATAATGAAATCAAGGAATAAACTATCATTGACCTTGAACAGTGCAAAAGATAAAGTTTGTCATGTGAGAAGTTTTGAAGAGACTACGTGTACTGTATTAGTAACTTAGTCATGGCTGGTCAAAACTTGGACAAGTTACTTGCTAATATTAATTTTCACAAGTACTGGAACAGTATATTTGTGGTGGGCCAGAGAGAGGTGTGTCGGTGCTTCCTCTGGCTCTACCACCACCACCACGGCCCCAACCCTCCCTACGTCGGCCAGTGTCTGCGAGCGACACCCCGTGGAATGAACAGAATTGGGGCTATAGAAAGAGCAGTCTTTGACAGAGGTGACAGCCCTACCAAAATGGATATTCCCCTCCTGTACAGACTCCTCCAGCACATCTGTAACCTTGCTGAAGACACACAACCAACATCTATATGGAATTGTCCCACTACACCAGAGGAGCAGCTCAGCCTGGAACACACGCTCTACAAGATAAAGGAAAAGAGAAATAAATTAAGTCATAAACCAATGACTTATGTGCACATGACTGAAGAAGATCTGGAGACTTATCTGGATGAATTGTGTGACCTCTTGTGCCGGGTGATACGAGAGGCAGGTTTACGCACTGGCCGGACGCTACGGCAGATAAATGATACCACGGACAAAATCAAGGATGATTGTTCTCATATAAGAACTATGAGGCCGTCCTTTGGCATCTCACCACAAAAGTTTACTGTGTTAGCCAAACAAGAATTAGAGGAGCAGAGAAGAACCATTATAGACTTGGTTGGCACCTTTGTTATGCCTGTAATAAAACGCTCGGTTAACACAACAGGTATGGCACAAGCAGAGGATGTATCTGCTGATCAGTTGCTGAAGTGGCGGTGTGTGGATGGGAAGGTGCCTAAGGTGATCCTGATGCGAGGCGACACAGGGGCAGGCAAAACCTACCTTTGTCAGTGAGTAGACTGTACTGTACACTCTGGGTAAAGCTTGGAGGCAAATCTATTGGGCACAGGATATAGGTGCAGCAGCTGTATGTGAAACGTCTATGTCTAATGGTAGCTATGGCAGCCTAATGTACATGTGTGGTGGATAGACTACAGTACAATGATAGGTGTTATGATGGCCTTCTTTCTGACTAGACTAGACTAGACTAGACTAACCTAACCTAACCTAACCTAACCTAACCTAACCTAACCTAACCTAACCTACCCTAACCTAACCTAACCTACCCTACCCTACCCTACCCTACCCTACCCTACCCTACCCTACCCTACCCTACCCTACCCTACCCTACCCTACCCTACCCTACCCTTCCCTTTAACACAGTCCGCCAATACAGCTACCGTACCTATATTCACTACAAATTTATTATCCTATTGAATTTGGCATTAACTTTAATACTGTACTGTATATATACTAGTACTGTATTGTATTAATTTTTATAACTATGCATGCAACTCTATTTTGAATTATATACAGTATAGGGAGATAGAGCAAAAGAAAATAAGACTACAGTACAGTAGGTACCCTATGGCGAGCATTTATGTCAGAAATTTATATATTTTTTTAACTTCTAAATTTCACTAAAAGAAAGTTAATTTTGATCATACAAAGTGAGCAGGGCTTTGAAGGACGGAAATTGTTGGTTAAGCCAAGCTAAAAACTGAGCAAACCAAACCTGACAACTCAAATATCAATATACAGTACAGTAAACCCTTGTTATTCGTGGGGGTTTGGTTCCAAGGAATGTCGCAAATTGGCAAAACCATGAATAGCAACTTATACTGCCTTAGTTCACTACTGTACTGTATACCAAACAACTGACCAGCCACAGAGCACTGATCCCCTCCTTTAACTTGTCTAATAATTCAAGTTTCTTTGTCAGGTTTATCACTGACTTCTGCCTTTTACATTTCACTCCATAGCACTGACACTAGGCAGTCTTTTAGGGGCCATTTAACACAGAAACACTAAAGTTTTAAGAGTACCTGCACAACACGAGATGCTGCACAGGGTGACTCGTGCTCCTAAGCCAGCCACCATTTGCTTACTGCGAATCTCAAACCCGTGAATGGCAAGGGTCTACTGTACATGTCCCACTTAACCAGAAGTTCCTGACTGTCGCCACCCTGGACCCTTGCTGTGTAAACCTAACCCAACAAACATGAGAAAATAAAATTAAAGAAACCAAACCTGGAATTGAAGAATAAAAAACTAAATGTAAATTTATGATGAAAACACGAGTAAGCGCAGACACACGACTGCTGCGTGACATTGACACATCTGCTGATTGGCTGAGCAAGCAGTAAACATTGTATATCCCCACAAACTTGTACTTTCTTAAGTGAAATCGAAAAGTGAAACCAACTCAAAAACTCAAAGTAAGTGTACTTTACTGCATTTTTTTTTACTTTGTATGTACTTTTCGGTGAGCTGGAATCAATTACCCAATATCCCATTGAAACAATGGATTCGGTTAACGAACGACCTTCTGGAACGAATTGTGTTCGTTAACCGAGGGACCACTGTAAATGTATGCTTATTATGTACAATCAAGTTGTAGCATTGTAAGATAAGTTTGATGGAATTTGAAAGGAAAACAAATTGGAGGTATTGATATTACCGACAATGCCTGAGTGTAACGTCAGCAGTGTTCACCCCATATAAACAAAGCAGCTGGAATTCAGGGGAACACAGTGAACAACTCATCAGGGACTAAGCGTGTATTTTTTGTAGAGAACATACGGTGTTTCCCATTAAAGAATGGGAATCATTGTACTACAGTACAGTATACAGTACTGTACAGGGTATCCACATTGAAATGAAACAACTTTGAACCGTTAAAATTTTTTTATTGAATACCTGTACAATAATGCAAACAGAGGATTATTTCCACAGCTCATAGTCAGTATACTTGAGTTTCATTTGGGTACGTCAGGGTAGACATTTAACACGTGCACCATTCATAGCTCGGACAAAGTCACAACGGTACTCAATTTTCTAACACTTTGCGGGTTACGTCCTCAGCCACCGTACTAGATTATGTTCAGTAATATTGAACAGCCAATCCAGAGTCAGTGAGGCAGGAGTCACCCGTACAGGGTTCAGTGACCACTGTATTGCCTACTGCAGTGAAAACCATCAGAAAAAAAAAGAGAATGCAAGGTCAAGGGAAAGATTGGACATAATTCAAGCAGGTTTGAGAGGGTCCACAAAATACTGATTAATGGTGTAGTTATTTCACTTTATAATTATCTCATATTCTGATACATTATATATTGTATTGTATACAGTATACATTATATATTGTATTGTATACAGTATACATTATATATTGTATTGTATACAGTATTATTGTATTGTACAGTCAATTACTACTACAAAGTCCATTTGCCTCTCCCCCTGACCCACAAACCCCGAGATTCAGACTCTCAAATCCAAAGTATTTATGGACAAAATAATGTACAGTACTACAATACAGTGCTGTATGTATCTGTCTATTGCTTCATGTTCAAGGATCTGAATCTCTGGGTTTGTGGTTCAGGGGGAGAGGTGAATGGACTTTAGTAGTAGACTGTATTGTGCAGTACATCTTTAATGTGATGATCCACTGATGATGTATTATTTCATTACAGACAAGTCCAGAACTTTTGGCTGAGGAATGACACCAGAATTACAGATCTTAATGAATATGACTTAGTTCTGTTAATTGTGTGTCGTGACGTGTTCACCCGAGACCTGGTGCGACTATTGCAGGACGAACTGCTTCCTCGAACCATGAGTCATTGCGAAGGAACCGAGGTTATGAACATTCTTAAATCTCTGAAGATATTATGGATTATAGAGGGGTTTGAAGAAGCCTCTGCCGATGGAAAAGATCTTCTGAAGCGACTCTTCAGTATTACAGATTCAGATCATACTGTTCTGGTGTCAACTCGACCTGAACACACTGTGGAGTTAACCAGTATTATTCTACCGGAGGAAAGGATTTGTGAAGTAACTCTCTATGGCTTCAGTGAAGATGGACGAGATATTGTTCTAAAAAGGCTATTACAGCAAGACATGAGTGACACAGCAGATCATGTTGAACAATATGAACAGTTCAAACATGACTTCAAACACCTAAGGAGAGACATCCAAGTTGAGCTAAATAATCCTCTGAAATTCATATTGGCCGTGAAACTGTGGAAGGAAGGAAACCTGAACACCGAGGCCGGTGCACCGCTGTCCCACCTCTACCGTGCAATACAAGATGTGCAGTTGAAAAATGTAGTGGAAAAACTAAGGATGAAATGCAGTCTAACAGAGGCGGAGACACGGGTTCGTGTTGAAACCTGGCTCGGCGCTATGTACAGAGTGGCCTTTAATATGATTCTTGATAAAAAATTTATCATAATTGACAAAGATAATGAGAAATTATTGATGGATAATTTTCAGTGTTTACTGCCTTCATATACAGACTGTTTCTCAACATTTCTTAGTAGCATGGTGGGTAATTCATCCTTAACAGATACCTACTATCAGTTTATTCACAGCACACAACAGTGTTATTTTGCCGCCCAACACATCTGTTCTCTCATGCTCCAACAAAACTATGATGAAAAAAAGTTTGCAGAATTGCTGAAAGTTGACTTAACAAAAAAGGAACAAATAGATCGATTTTATGAAGTGTTATTATATACGGCAAGTTTGGTTACACGGGAACAGTTAGACCGTGATGCAACAGAAACACTCACAAAATTTCTAAGTCAATGTCAAAACTGTAACTGGTTTGATGTGATCCACTATACTGGATATTCTGACACCTTCATCAAAGAAGTGTGTAAATATATACCAGATAATTGGGGGGTAACTGACACAACTGTTAAGGCAGCCAATATTTTAATGCAGCAAACTGTGCCATCTATAATTATTATCACCCTTGAAGAGGACCCTGACAATATTGTCAGTTTGAAGTGCTTCTTACAACAAATTGCTCAACATTCTATTTGGGTTAACATAATGTTCAATTATTACAACCTCCTCACTCCACCCCATAAAACATGTGATGAGTACATAAAGATACTGTGTGGTCCATCAGCACAGTGTAATATATATGAACTAACAGGTATGCTTAGTGCTGATGGATGCAACTTCATATCTCAAATGTCAAATTTAAAAACATTAACATTATCAGTCCAAAATCAGAAGACTTTAGAAGCTCTCTTACTTCCTATTTACTCAAATTATGCCGTGGAAGAATTAATCCTTTTTATGGATACCAGAGACTTTGAAGGACGGCTGAGCATTTCACTAGTTAGGTATGTAATACTGGATCTATATCTGCCGTACGTGTGTGATAGTGACGTAGAGGCTTCTGTAAAATTACTCCCGCGCTTGACCCACAAATACAGAAAAATTGGCTTGTCTGGTCTTTCAGCTGATGGGGCTCTACAATTTGTCCAAGGTCTTAAATCAAGAGGTGTGAGTGCAGAACAACTTCTTAGAAGTATAAAGTTTATTCATGACGGTATGCCACAACAGGTACTTTGGCTCCCTTATGGTCCAATTCCTGTACGTGTTTCAGAGATGCAGTTCATTGATATGTGGTGTAACCCAAAGGTGGAACTTACAATAAATGTAGATATTACACCAAATGAAACACCATAGATTATGATGAAGTTAATTGTGATTTAACAAAATGTATTGCAGTGATTATTGTATAGAGTTGTTGTCCTAATATATACAGTGATCACTCGGTTAACGAATTCCTTACGAATTCTTCTCAACATGTTTTCGCTTGCTCACCAGCTGGAATATTAGTCCACCAATACAGTAATCGGTTCTAGGGCTTAAACCCGTTCCCATTTGAGTAAATATCAAGAAGGTTGTACTCTTCAATAATTTTAAAAGTTTTATATTCAAATTTTTAGTCGTTTTAACAATTATTAAACATAATTGAAGTATAGGAAACTAGTTTTATGCACGCCAAACAGCCACTCAACTCACCAAACAGGCGTCAGTACAATTATTGGTCATTCTGAAATTTATTTTACATATTGACAACATATAGTGCAGTGCAGTGTTGATTTAAAGAAAATAATCTTGAATTACACCAAGTGAACTTAAAATTTTATGGGTGAAATGACGGCATGAAGCATGGGGTGATTTCTCTTCCATCCCCACTTCCTTCTCTTCTCCCTTCTTCTCCACCCCCACTTCTTATTCCCATCATCATCATCAACCAGGAGCCTTCTACATACACACCTCAAAGTAAGTGTACTTTACTGCATTTTTTTTTTACTTTGTATGTACTTTTCAGTGAGCTGGAACCAATTATCCCATTGAATCAATGGGAATTGTGTTTGTTAACTGAGGGACCATTGTGTATATATATATATATATATATATATATATATATATATATATATATATATATATATATATATATATATATATATATATATATATATGCAAGTAAATCACTGTAGGTGATCTAGGTATATGCTGATAACCACAAGGAAAGAAGAAATGATATATATATATATATATACAAGTATATATATATATATATATATCTGGTATGCACTGCTGTATAGAACTCTTATTTTTATACTGTTTTAATTACACCTGTTACTGTACTGAAATACAATGTTTTACACTGTCACTTGGTTAAAAATACTCCACGATGTACAGTATACTTATTAATAATAGAAAATGAAGATTGAAAAATATTATTTTGCCTTTGTCTACAATATATGCGTTGCCCCATCTCTCTTGGGTGGTAAGTACAGTGCAGTAATGGCCAAATCCTCCAGGCTACCTTTTTTATATATCGTGTCCCTTTTTAATATCTTCTTTGCTTACAACTCGCATATAGACTTCTCCTCCACCTTGTGTTGGGATTCTTCCTTTTATCTTGGCCAATTTTAATTCCACTTTGTTCAAAGTACCTACAGTAATATTCCTCTTGCTTTGCCATCAGCTGCTATTCTCCCCACATGACGACCTCAGAAGCTGCACCTATTTTTTATTTTAAACAGCTAGTTGATATACTGTACCAAAGGTTCTGTCCCTGGACCCTATCCATAAGCCAAATTTCCTGTAAACCAAACATGACCCTTCCATGAGGTGAATATGTATTGTACTGAATCACAAATGGCATCTCACAAGGGGATGAGCCTTACACTTAATCCTCCTCAAAGTGTTGTTACGCCGTACTAGTTACCTTCTGTAATAACACAAACTCTGCACAACCCCAATTTTTTATAATGTGTCTTATCGGAGTCTTTCTTTGTTTTGGGTGACAAAGACCAAATACATTTCACTATACAGACTCCTACTAATACCATCCCTCATCATCTTTGTGCAGTCATGTTGCTTCTTTTTCTCTTTTACAGATATTAGATTTATCACTGTTCCTAATTGGCTACAGATCCCCTTTAAGATTTTATAAATGCTTTGTTATAAAAGTCAAAAGTAAGTACTGTACCAGTCAGCTATTTTTCTCAAGGAAACTGGATTTGTAGATTTATTCTACCAATTTACTCCCAAACAAAAATGATTGCCTGCAAGTGTCTCAACATATACTCGTGTCCTACGCTGTGTTGTAGGATAAACCCCATGAGGGTGCAAAGCAAATCATTAAAAACAAAATACAGTACAGTGCCATAAAGTCCGTGGACCGAGGTCTACTGTACACCCACTAAAAAATTATTGGGCACCCGTTTCATATTTGATCACGCCGTAAGGGTGCCGAATAATTTTTAGTGGGTGTACATGATACTTGTACACACACACACACATGTATACATGCACGATACATACACTAAAAAATTATTGGGCACCCTTACGGAGTGATACAAGATGACACGGGTGCCGAATAATTTTTTAGTGGGTGTACTGAGGTGGTCACATGCCCAGGGCCAGGCTTGCCACCTCAACATAGTTTAACTTAAACTCTGCAAGGTTAATTAAGATGTTACTTATAAAAGTAATGTTTTATTTACATGATAACACCAAAAGCTGCTACACTTCCGTCTGCCTATCATGTATGTGTATCAAGAGGCCTCAACACTTGGCATTTACAGAAACATAGAATGCTGGTGTGATGCGTCTGCTCTCAATGGCCACCAGCCAGGAATTGAAGGAAGAATAGCAAGGTGATCACAGTTTGTAGCAGGCGGAGGTAAACCTTATCATGGAGATGTTGATTGGGCAGGTCTTGCTCACTAAGACCCTCTACCTTTCAAGGAGCATTGGAAAGAAAATTGGACAAAATGATGGGATGAAACAGGTGATTATTATCAATCACTGTGGCTTGTATAAATGGGGGACAAATTATACTGTACTGTATATCGTATTTTCCGTCAACAGTCTGGATTATGAGGGCAGCCTGGCATTAAACAACTTGAGAGTTGGTTACAATGTCTAGTCCGAAGGTTGAAAAACTGCAGATGTACCATATAATAATTACGAGTTACGAACCTAATAATAAGAGACTGCATGGAGAGCTGCGTGGAAAATGGCCGTAAAATGATTCGACTCAAAAGTTGAAACTGTTCACTTTTACAACATAAGGGATTAAGTTTTCACAATCATAAGTAAAGACAGTCCCTCAGAATGATATAATGCAAGTAGTTTTGCAAATGTTCTGTATATTTTCAATTAAAAAATAACTAATTTCTCTCACTGGAAACAAAGTAGTTTAACCAATCTTAAAATGTGATATCAATAATCCTTCCATATATTACTGTACAGTTATTACCTCTACTGTATCTAAAGTTTTTGGGCCAGTGTGAGAAGGTGAATCAAGCGACTAAATTAGTAGGTCTTGTAAGAAGGTCGTTCAGATATCTTTAAGATCCAGCCTTCGTAACGATCTTTAAGAGCGAGTTGCTTCCCCGTCTGGTCCCCGAGATGTGCTAGAAACTGTCCAAAGGAGGCCCACCAGACTGGTGCCTGCACTACGGCACCTCAGCTACCCTGGGAGATTAGAATGCCTGCAATTGCCTAGCTTATACTACAGACGGGCAAGGGGTGATCTAATTGAAGTGTATAAATATCTCGGATGGCACTTGTGAGTCGAGGGTCCACACCTGAAGCTGGCGGACGCTCGCCCCACAAGGGGTCACAGCTCAAGGTTGAAGAAGCGACAAGTCCAGAAAACTGTGAGGGTAACATTTTCGGAGTGAAGGTTGTGAACTCTTTGAACAATCTGCCAGAAAGTGTTGTGATGACACCGAGTGTGAACTCTTTCAAGACCAGACTTGACCAACACTGGGGCAGGTTCAGGTACATTCAGGAGCCAGGCATGGGCAACCTTTCCTGTCATGGACCGCATTACGATTTAGGTATTTTTTTGCAAGCCAACCCACCAAAATTTATTTCCAAAAGTAATGTTAATATTGTACTAGCATGGACAGTGAAGCAGTTTATCATCACGTCCACCTTACGATATTTTCAGTTCACAGTCTTCTTCCCATTTATGAAACAAATCCATCATAATAATATTTGAAGTAATACATTAATGTTTCTTGGCATTTCTTGGGTGAAGCAGCCTGTGAATACGTTGATTTTCCTACAGTTAGAGCATTTGTCTCATGAGACACACCCACCAGAATAATGTCAATGTTAATCTTGGTGCATGAGGAACTACAATGAAACAACCTATAGACACATGTATTTATTTTACATTAAACTATTTATACAGTGTACATATATATTTTAACTTGTGTGAGTTTATGGGCCAAGTTTGGCGCTGTCTGTTTGATGGATTAGCTGCTATGTGGCAGTGGGTCACTTGGGAATTAACTAAGGTTGGTAAAGTCCAAGTGGGGTCACGGGCAGTAGTCAAAGGTAGAGGTTTCTTCCTTGTTGACAGACTCTCTCTCTCTATAGTGCTTCACCCTTCATGCCTGGCTGTTTGTTCTTTCTATTTATTCTTGTCTGATTAGGACCCCAGTGACCCCACTTGGACTTACCCAACCTTAGTTAATTCCCAAGTGACCCACTGCCACATAGCAGCTAATCCATCAAACAGACAGCGCCAAACTTGACCCATAAACTCACTCAAGTTAAAATGTTTATATTGTTGACTATATATATTTATTTCACTGTTACATTTTAGAGTTGCTTACTCTTTGGTGATGAAACAGTAATGAATTGTGTGTGTGAAGATTTTTCTTCCAATAAATATTGCTTTACACACCATAAAGTGGCTGCATCTACCTGAACCGCAGGCCACATTAAACAGAATTTATCGATCACTCTGCAGGCCGTGGGTTGCCCATGCCTGCTGCACTGTACTGCTTTAGTAATAATATATGATCAATACATATGTTTAGAGGTACAGTATTGTTCCCACGAAAATTGCTTAAAAATATATATACAATATTACCCCGCTTTCCGAGGTTTCACTTTCCGCGATTTCTCATATAAGTGGTGCCTCGCCAGAACCGAACTTTCACTTTCCGCGGTGCATCTACTCATATACGCGGGAAGCGGCGCGGGCAGGATGCGCACAAGGTCGCCCAGTCATCAAAACATTACCGAGTTCTTCACCCGCCACCCACCACAGCCGGCCTAAGTCAGTGATAGTGAGGATATGGACTTATATGGACTTTGAGGGGTTTGACAAAGAGGCCCTGCAAGTGATACAGGTGAGGGCCAATAATCTGCCCTCTGCCTCGGAACCAACCCCCCATCCCCGTGTGCCCAGCCATCTTTTCTACTAATGTAAGTGTTAAAAAACCTAATATTATTGATATTTCTCTTAATTATTAATTGTGTGTGCATACCATCATAAAGTTAAGATAATATTTTTACTACAACATAGTTGTGTGTTGTCAAAAAGTGGAGTTTGGGGGTCGGGCCAGTCTCTATTGGAATTAATCCCATATGTTCTGTTGTTCACTTTAAGCGGTTTTCACTTTACGCGGTACCCTGTGGGTTCAATTGACTGCGTAAATCGGGGTACAACTGTATATATTTTTTACATTTGGGGCTCATTGTTTTTGACTATATCAGTACATTACCAGAGACAGCAAAACAAAACTTACTACAATTGGCTGCCAAAGAAACTCGTCTCAGTGCTCAAACAAATACTGTTTTTCAGACTTTTTTTTTTTCAGGTAGAGGAGTTATATTTACCTGCCTTATACTGTACACGTATTTTCCTTTAACAGTATGACTCTACTGTGAACACAACTGTATACAGAAGGAAACAAAAGTGAAGTCTGAAAATAAGACAAATCAGACCTAGCCCACTAGTGATCTATAGCCAACAATTTCCATTAATCCCAATGACTCCCTATTAACTAAATGGGGTTCTTCTAAATGTACATTATTGTAATACTGTATCTTATTCATTAACCTCACACATTTCATCTCCTGAAACAGTAAATTAACAAAAACTGTCACAAGTGGAAGACAATTTTAAGGTGAACCTCCTCCATTCAAGTCACATTTTCAGGTATACAGGATATATGAAGCACCACAGATTGTTTTTAAACCTTCAAGTTTCTAATATTTTTCACCAGCTATATTACTCTATGTTTGTACTCTACTCTGGTACGGAGGCTCCTGCCACAGAGAGTTTTGCAACAATTGAAATTTTGTTGGAAAAATGGATTTTGATCATTGACTTCTATTTATTACTTGCACTTTAAAATAGCAAATGAGGCTCACTTGTGAAAACTACATAAAAGGGCAACACTTTTATACTACCAAGAAAACTTTGCTTGCTGTAACTCTTCACAAGCTGTCACCTCCAATTTGTTTTCTGAATCTGGTACAAGTCACCTCGTGTCTGAAGTCACCCCCACCTTATAGTACACAAATTCGACTCCACAGTGCAATTATTATTTCCAGTCTTATCACTAGAGGTCGGATGCTCACGCAAAATGTCATAAGTATATCTATATTTGCCTTTTTTGTCATGTGAGTGAAATAATGCCCCAAATGTTGAATTATGCCTGATTTTAGTGTTTTGTCTGTACCTACTTTTATTTAGTGAAATTTTTTTTGTTCCCCTTCAAAGGAAAATAATATAGAAAATGTATATGGTGTAACTATCCCACTGGTACATGTATTTATGTGAAGAGAAAATTATGATGTGTGAGGTAATAATACTTTTTTTTCTCGGGTATAAACACAACTGTATGTATGTTTATTTCTTTTGAAGAATAATGGAAAAATTGAAAGTGCACAATGTACCAAATAAAATGAAGGAATTTGTTGCACTGTCCCTACCATTAGTTAGTGAGAATTATGGTACTGTACCGTTAAGCTAACGTACGTGACAAGTTTTAGTTCTCCCTAAAAGGAACAAGTATTTGGATAATGTACTACTGGTACTTTATTGGTAGTATATGTTAACAAACAAGTATTTGTGTCAAAGGGCGTGATGTGTAGTGAAAACCAATTGACTTTTTTCTATCACACTCACACTACATTTGTTCATTTTTCCAGCACAGAAGAATAATGGCACAATGTACAAAATAAAAGGTGCCCACTCCACTGTTAATAAAAAGGTTTAGATATGTATTAAATTTTTGAATTTTATAAATAAAATGGTTGCTGCTTTTTTTTCCATTTTATGTTGCCTATATATAAATAGTTTAGTGTCATTTGCCTGCCTCTTTAAGGATTGTAATTGTCATAATATCCAGGCTCAACTTATACACAATTTTTTTTTTTTAAGGGGATTAGCCCACCCGGGCACAGGTCACTGACCCACATTGGGACCTCGGGGGGCGAAAATTTAATAATAGTAATTCATAGTAAATAAAATTTATAATAAGTAAAAGATAATAATAATAATAACAACACTGTAATAATGATAAAGAAAAGAAAAATACTAATCAATAGTGAGAAATACTCTATGTATAGCATGTTGTGTTGTCAATTGTAAGAGAAACAATTGAGATTGTGGGGTATGGTAGTTTGTTCTTTCTCCTCCATCCTGTGAGTGTCACTCCGGGGTCACCATTTGTGGGGTAATGGATCATTTGGTGTTCACTCAGGATGGGATGGAGAAAGGAAACTCACAATGTGCTCTCTGTATACATGTTGTATTGGATGTACAATGCAGCTTGGTGCTGGGAAAGCAGCATGGTTACAAGCGTGATGTAGAGAGAGCTGGTTGGTGAGATGCTCACAGGAGGACCAGCTTGTGGGTCGCCATGTTCGCCGGCGGGAGCGAGGGCCGCCAGGCAGGCGGAGGTGTTGCTGGCTGGTTGGTGTAGGTAGAAAGAGAGAGATCACCACGAGGTCAGGTCTTAAATAGCGGGGATAGGCGTGGCTTAGTAGTTGACCTCCGTCATGTATGGCGGCGCTGGTTGACCCAGACCACGAGGCATACACTGGGGAATTCGCGGGGTCGGCTACTCAGCGACAAACAGCGTTTGTAGGGGAGAAATCCACTACAAGATCCTGCAATTGTGTGTAAATGAGGCAGAAAGACAGATAAGCAACCTGGGACTTGGTCACAATATTCGTGATGCCATATGTCAGCAGGGTCTACCATTAGACAACACATTATGCTTCCAATATCTTCCCAGGCAGTAGTACCTTCCTAACACTTTCTCTGTTGGCTGCATGTTCCTGTGATCACCTGATCCTGATGTTGCCTGCATGTTCCTGTGATCAATTGATCCTGATGTTGCCTGCATGTTCCTGTGATCTGATGTTGCCTGCATGTTCCTGTGATCACTTGATCCTGATGTTGCCTGCATGTTCCTGTGATCACTTGATCCTGATGTTGCATGCATGTTCCTGATGTTGCTTGGTATGAGGTGGAGGTTGCCTGACTATCTTCACAGGTTTAATACACTTGTTAATGTATGACACTTTACAGTATTAATATTTGACCAAATTACTGTACTATAATATTAATACAGTATCAGACTGATTATCATATATGTGTTAATATTTCAAACACAGTACCACAACACTGTATCGACAAAGATTTACAATTCTTCCTTAATATAAATACAATTCTCGTCCAGGTTTTCTACTTTCACGGCAGACTCGGCGATAAGCTCACATCCTAATGGGTCCATGGAGTCACAGCTGCTGTTACAGTCTTGGGGACAATCATTCTCTTGTACTCCACCCGAGCAGTCAATCACGTCTGCTGCAGAGTCTACCATCACACACACATTATCCATATTTTGGTAGGATAATTCCACCTCTAACTGAGATGGCTGGACACATTCATCTTTACGATAACAGGAGGAACATAAAGCGTGAATGGGCCATAGACAATGATGGTTATAAATGGGAGGATTGTCTCCATGTAACCAAGAAGCACCAAGAATATAAACCTCGTGTTCGGTCCCTGTCTCGTCTGATGGCTTCTCGCTCACTTGTTCTCTATCTATTTGTTCTTTTAGATGACACTTGCATTTGTATTCTTTATAACATCTTGAGCATTTAAGTGAGTTCTGACCGGTGTGTTCTTTCACGTGATTAACCAAGTCACTTTTCCATGAAAATTTGTTGTGACAGTCAGGACAGTGGAATGGTGTTTCTCCAGTGTGAACTCCCATGTGTCCTTCTATACTCATTTCTTGGGTAGAAGATTTATGCCTTTCTGAACACAGGACATGTTTTTTTTTGGAATGAACTTTAGTGTGGCGTATTAAGCTGCTTTTATGTTCAAAATATTTCTTGCATTTTGAACAGTGATAAACACTGGTGCTTGTATGAAATTTCATATGTCCTAATAACTTACTTCGAGAGAGAAAGTTTTTAAAACACTCGGAGCACTGATGTAATGTTTCTCCACTATGAACTCTCATGTGATAATCTAAATTTTGTTTCCGACTAAAGGATTCTTCACACTCCGAACACTGATAAGGTTTCTTACCAGTGTGGCTGAACATGTGCAGTTTTAAACTAATGTTTCTTGTAAATATTTGGCTACAAAATGAACAGGAAAACTGTTGGGCATCCATCATCCTGCTACAGTACTTGTGTTATTTTCTGATCTACAAAAACATAAAACTATGAGTCTACAGTACTGGGTCACACCACATACTTCACAGATGAACTACATAACGTTACCAAGTCTCCACTCATCTTCACCACTGACTTTAGCACTGTTGTTGTGTGAGCACGTCTAGGAAGTACTTTACAGTACAGTACTTTGAACAAGGTCTTGGTTATTAATGCAGTTCTGTACTGTAGAGGTGACCTACAGGAATAGGCAGCACTTGAAACTGGGGAAGACACATTTCTCAACACTCTTCCTCTGTTATGATTTTGTTGTCAAGAGCTGCAGGAGTTGGGACACTTTCTGGACACACAACCTGGTAAAGGAAAATAAATACTGTAATAACATAAGCGCCATACATTATAGGTACCTGGCCATATACAGTACAGTATTGATATATCATCATGGGAGACGTCCATACGCTGACTATTATTGTTCACTGCATCGCACACTCATACTCAACACTCCCTTACATCTCTCTACTCTGTCACCATTTTCCCCTTAAATTTATAAGAAGAAACAAGATATTATAGGTTCTTTAACCTATTTTACGTATAAAGGATGAGAATCCCATATTATGGGTTTAGATACATTTCCAATTTCTTTTGAGTTTATAAGTGAAGTGTACTGTATGTTCCTGTACTGTACTTACTGTTCTTCCACAAGGGGAAGGGGGAGACAAGAAAGCCATCTTGAATTTCACTCCACATTTATGTTATCCTGTGCTGGTTGCTGTTTATTGTATCAAGTTATCTGTCCTTGTGGAGGATGAAGAGCATCTCCAAGAGTTCATCTGTCAACATGGACTAGTTGGCAGGACATGCAAGTGTTAACAAAATGCAGAGGAGAACTGACAGTGAAAAGAAATTATTTATTCAGAGTAAGAAACATTCATACTCTAACGTCCACAGGAGACATAGTCAAACACATTCAATCTGCATCAGTTATTTTACTCTTAGAAAACCATGTACAGTACAGTACAGTACAGTACAGCACAGTACAATACTGTACCAGTGAAAGCACTTTTCTTGAAGCAACTTTGTGTAATTTTAAGTTATGGACACAAACAATATAACAATTGGCCACGTTTGCCATAAGGTGGAAATACAAAAAAAATTAATTGGTCTTTTTGTCAGGAAGTGGCTGTCACTTTCTGAACTTCCAACAGTGAGAAGTAGGGCAGTATTTCATATGAGGCCAAGTTCGGTAAGAGAAAAATATGAACGTGGAAGGATTGTTTCCGGACAGCGGGTAGCCAGTTGGTGGGATTTAGCGTGGTAGTAAAAATTTGTTTTTCGTGCCTGCTGAAACGAGAGACAGAGAAACATTGTTGAACATTATTAAGGAATGGGTACAGAACTTCCAGGCACCAGCATTTGTTGACCCGGGTACTGGTGCTCACACAGAGAATATGGCGAGATATCAGACCATGTATCCCACGTTTTGGTAGCCATGATCAACACTTTGTTGGCTACTTAGCTGAATTACTCTTCATTTTACTTACTTTAACTTTTATCCTCTTCACCACTGATCAACTCGTTAGCCGCTTGAGCGATCGGTCACGTCTCTGCTACTCACTGTTGGCAAGTACTGGGCATGCACCGGCTCCTGAATGTACCTGAACCCGCTCCAGTATTGGTCAAGTCTGGTCTTGAAAGAGCTCACACTCCATGCCGTCACAACACTTTCTGGTAGATTGTTCCATGAGTTCACAACTCTCACTCCAAAAAAGTTTGCCCTCACAGTCTTCTGGACTTGCAGCCTCTTCAATCTTGAGCTGTGACCCCTTGTGGGGCGAGCGTCCGCCAGCTCCAAGTAAGGAAACTCGACTGAGTAGTGCCCCTTGAGATGCTTATATACCTCAATTAGGTCGCCCCTTGCCCGCCTGTAGTATAAGCTAGGTAAGTTCAGGCGCTCCAATCTCTCAGGGTAGCTGCGGTGCCGAAGTGCAGGCACCAGTTTAGTGGCCCTCCTTTGAACATTTTCAACCAACTGACTGTCCCTAGCATATCTTGGGGACCAGACAGGGTGACAGTACTCCAGATGGGGAAGCACTTCACTCTTGAAAATCATTACGCGAGACGGACCGTCTAGATATTTGAACGACCTTCTTATAAGACCCAATAATTTATTTGCCTGATTTACCTTCTTCTCGCAATGGCCCGGAACTTCAGCTCATTGAATGTGAGAAGGACCTAGGTGTGTATGTTGACAGTCTCAAATAGTGCAGTTTCTTCATCCCGTTGGGACATATGATACGCCTCCTTACCATTGGTACGCCCCAGGTGCATCCTCTTACACTTCGTGTCATTGAATCTCAGCAGCCATTTCTTCGACCATTTTTGGAGCTCACAGAGATCCTTCTGCAGCTTTTCACAGTCCGCTTGGTTCTTGATTTCCTGAAATAACTTGGTGTCATTGGCAAACAGTGGGCCCAATACACTGCCCTGTGGTACCCTACTTGTGACAGGTACAGATGATGATTTCGTGCCATTAATCACCACAAACTGCTTGTGGTCATGTAGAAAGTCTTCTATCCTCGTTAGGACATTTCCCCGAATTCTGTACCCTTTCAGTTTGATTTTCAGCCTTTCGTGGGGTACCCTGTGGAAAGCCTTGGCAAAATCTAGGTAAATATTGACGATATTACCACTCCTTTCCAGAATATGGGTCCAAATATCCAATACCTTGAGCAATTGTGTTAAGCAGGAGCTCCCCGGCATAAAACCGTGTTGGCAATCCTTTACAAGGTTGTTTCGTAGTAGATGTTCCATTGCGGCATCTCTGATAATACTCTCAAGTACTTTATATATTATGCTGGTCAGGCTCACCGGTCTATAGTTGTTCGTGGAGTGACGATCGCCCTTCTTGAAGATAAGACTCACATAAGCCACTTTCCATTCACTGGGGACCTTTTGTTCGTCCAGGCATTCACAAAACAGGATCTTCAGGGGCTCGGCAAGCTCGTTGCTCAACTCTCTTAGCACTCTAGGATTCACCACGTCAGGGCCGGGACTCTTATGAACCTTTAGCTTTGACAGTTTATTTCTAATACCCTCTTCCGTGAACACAATGTGGGTCAGTGCTGTGTCGAACCGTGTCCTCAAACACACGAAGATTGCTCGCATCCTCTCTTGTGAACACCGAGGAAATGAAACTGCTCAATGCCTCAGCTTTATCCTGGTCAGAATCTGCGTAACTATCATCTTCAAGCCTCAGGTCTGATACTCCTACTCGCGTTTTTAAGTTTGACTTTGCATAGCGGTAAAACGCTTTGGGTTTGACTTGACCTCCCTGCAACCAGCCTCTGGAACTCTTTTTCTGCCCTTCTACACTCTATCTTTGCTTGGTTTCTGGTCTTGCATACATCCTCCTGTCCTGCTCATCGTTTGACCCAACCCACGTCTTGAATTTCTGGGTTTTCTTCTCAACTTTGTCAACCGCCGCGTGGTTCATGTGTAGGGATCCCCTTGTACTCCTAGAGGCACTGGGTTTGGTCTTGGGTATATATTTATCGATCAAATGGGTCACTTCAAGAGACTTTTCCATCAAGGAGACACATGACACCATTTCCTCAAGGCCATCACTCCACTTTATCCATCACAATCTTAAGGTAAGTTCTTTATGTGTTCAGAGGGTCGAGGAGGCAGTTAGGGAGGTGAGGTGAAGTTAGGTTTTGTGCATTATTGTTACCATTTTTGTGTTTAGTATCATTCAAATATTATATCCCAGAATTGTGGTCAAATTCCATAAATTTGTCTACTGCTAACCACCTGCTTCACCTTTACTGAACTTTCTACCAATAAGACATCCTCAGATTCCTTCTAACTTGCATAGGACTTTCTATATTCTAACCTTTGCCTTAAGTTTGCTGATAATACAGTAATAAACTGGCAGGTCACCACAAAGTATATTTAGGGCCGTTACTCAACACACACTGGCTTATGATCCTAAATTGGGAAATTTTTACTCTTGGAACCACAGGAATCTTGGCAATCTTATCTTTACAATCAATAGTTTAGTAGACAATTCTAAGCCAATTTTCTTCTACGATGTTAACCTCCATGCAGAGCCCGTCGATCAACACTGGCATATTTAAGTCATTTGTGAGTGAAGTGTCATAGAAAACAAACTACCTATTGTAAAGATAAAATCCCTAAGAAACCTGTGTTGTCTGAAAGAAATATAATGTCCTAAATTGTATGCCAGTGTTTACCCTATTCTAATGCAGTATTGAAGGGGGCGACCAACACCAGAAGCAGTCATTAAATTTTTCCACAGATGTTGTTTGAATGATATTGTGTAATAAAAACGATTTGACAAATTTTTCCCGTAATTTTTCCCTCTATCTACGATTATGTATCACCTGTAGTAGGCAGGGCACGAAAGAAGAGGGAAATTACCACTTCCCGGAGGCCATCGCTGCACTGGGGTCTGCCCATATCGTCAATAACCAGCTTCGTCACAACTATTTTTAACTCGTTTCGTAACCACTGCTTTACCCCCTTCGTCACCCCGTTCATTCCCATCATTATAAAAACGAAAATAACTGGTTCTTGGGATATAAAATAATGAACAATATTAAGACAAATTATTAAAGACGAAAATATAAAACATTGTTAATACTCCTCACTACCCGGTGGTTTATGTCCTGGTGCCAAATCACTTCCATTTGTTCTGTATTTTGTTTATTTACTTTTACCAAAGTTTTAATCGTTTTCTTTATTACTTTTACTTTTTTTTACTTTATCTTTTCAATAGTTAATATTCGTGTATAATAATAACACAATAATTCTTCATTTGTTCTGTATTTGGTTTATTTACCAATGTTTGAATAATTTTTATCAAATAATTAATATCATGTATAATAATAGCACAATACTTCTCCAGTTGTCTGCATACATGTATAATTTATATTCGTGTAAAATAATAAATTACAATTTGTCAATAATACTAGTGACTTAGCGGTCAAGAAACGGATTTGATATTGGTGACGAAATGGGGTGTATCCGCAGCGCTCTATCCACCTCAATATTAGGGTAAGTTCCTTCTGCTGAATAAGCAGGTGTGTCATATTGTTGAAATTATACTCTCATCCAAACAACATTTGTGAAGAAAAAAACGAATTGAACAACAACTGCTGCTGATGTTAGCCATCCCCTTAGGTCTAGACACATTAGGTCAGGTTCTATTAGGTTCTGTGCATTGGCATACAGTTTTTATTACTAACTATCTTCTAAACATCTGTCGAAAATATGAAAGAAATAGCATAACTTTGGTGTTAGCCGTCTCCTCACCCATTACCAATAAAATAATATAGCAGGAGGTATGAGACATGAGGCAGAACTAACCCATTAAACTATTGTTGACCCTGTAGCAGGCAGGGGCTCCCCTCAGCTGAACACAATGGTCTGGCGTTAGTCAGAATAAAATCCCTATGGGGTATTTTTCCCTAAAGGGTTAAAGAGACACACAAAGCCTGAACAATAATGCCAACTTTGGGTCTTAGTCAACAATAATATTTATCATCCATACACAAGTCAATTAGTACTTACGGTATATAATATTAAAGAAGAGCAACTGGACTCACGCCTCCAGTACACAACACCGTCAGTACTACCAACAGACTCATCACGTGACGAGCCCATCACTGGTGAACAAGATAAAAGTAAAAGTAACATTTAGTTCTATTTTAATAATAAGTTGCGTAAATTTGTCTTCATGTAGGTAAAAGGTTTTATATAGGTTGTGGGTAAGGCATTGTAGATGTGCTTTACCTCACATAGAAAGAAGCTAATGGTTACCTGTATAGAGGTTTAATGTTCCTAATTATATCCTAAACACGTTACCACAATTTACATTTTATTTTTATTAAGAGTGTCCAAAATGCGCTAAAGTTAACTGAAAGTCTGGTTAAGTAAGGACAGATCCTAGAAGTCAAGGTTGGTTGATTAACATAAAAGTTTGGAAAGTTTTTGTTCATGGTAATTAACATTTTATTTTCAGGTGTTATTCTGGGATGTGAGGTAATATTACTATGGTGTATTGTCATTAACTTAAAACTCATTACCTGTACGAGATAGTCTGTATGCTAATTTACGAATAATTAGGTTTGTGTATAATTGATTTAATGAGATATAATAAGTTTGTACAATTGGTGAAGGATAATGGTCTAGGGGCGGTCTGATTAATTACCCAAATGTAGCCGGAATGAAGTCAAATAATGGTCCTTGATGAATAAATCGGACTGCCAATCACTTCTCGACTAGTATTTGGTGTCAGAAAGTAAAAAACTATTGGTAAACTTAATTTAATCTGAGTTAATAGATCGCGTGCATGTACCGACGGGCGAGAATTACCCAAATGTAGCCGCAATGAAGTCAAATGATGGTCGTGAGAGTAAATTCGGGCTGTGAATCACTTCTCGATTATTATTTGGTGTCATAAAGTAAAAAAATTGGTAAACTTAATTTAATCTAGATTAGATTAGATTAGATTAGATTAGATTAGATTAGATTAGATTAGATTAGATTAGATTAGATTAGGTTAGGTTAGGTTAGGTTAGGTTAGGTTAGGTTAGGTTAGGTTAGGTTAGGTTAGGTTAGGTACATGCACTTGATTTATTAACTCAGATTAAATTAAGTTTACCAATTTTTTGTGACTGTGACACCAAATACTAGTCGAGAAGTGATTGGCAGTCCGATTTATTAATTTAGGACTATTATTTGACTTTATTCCGGCTACATTTGGGTAATTAGTCGGACCCGTCTTGAGGTTTATGCTCACATCGTCTGTATTTCACTAAAGTCTCTGTATGTTATCCTCTTTAACTGCCCGTGGTTCATTGCCATACAACATAACACTTCTCACACAAGCCACATACATCATTCCTTCACTTGGAGCTAATGTCTATTCATCGTTAATAAAGGCAGCTGCTCCCTAAGCTTCCTTCGAATCCAGGAAAAGAAGTCAGAAAAAATAACAGAACCTAACCTAACTTAATGGAGGTGAATTTTCGATCTTGCACCGGCATTTCTTTAACTGTTATTAATATGTTTTTCGTAATGTTTAGACAATTCTAAGACCTTTTTCTTATATGATATTTCCGCCAGAAATTAAGGATATGGCTGAACAGGTGGAAAGAGCTGTGCCGACATTGTGATAGAGATTATTTTACCTCAATTGCAGAGTTTCATCAGAAAAATAGTGTTAGGTTAGGTCAGGTCAGGTCAGGTCAGGTCAGGTCAGGTCAGGTTTGGTTTGGTTTGGTTGGTTTGTTGGCTTTTTATTTATGTGATTTACTCGAGAAAAAATAGATACATTTTTGTTAAGATTGATGGGTGGGGGGTGGGGGGGGTGGTATCTCAAAAACTATTAATTTCCGGCTGAAATGAATATCAAATTCGTTCAAAACTCATCAAATAACATCGGAGAAACATATTTTTAATATCCAAACAAAGACTGGTGCATTAGTGAACTTTGACCCTAACCTATCTTGACCTAACCTAACCTAACTTAGCATATTTTATTGCTTTAATTGTTAATTGTATTTAAATATAATATAACTTTTTTCTTTTGAGTTTACTTCTGTTCACCAGCCACTGAGCAAGCTTCTGCCTAGTCTTCATCACATGACCCAGGTAACACACCTCATCAACACAAATATCCCCATGTTAAGTTACTCCACCCTGCACATGGTTACCTCCACATACACAACACTGCAGTTCACCATCTACACTACACCTCTTATGTACCCACCTTCCTCATTATTGAGTTGTTTTTGCCACAAATTGTTTTCACACCCTTTGCCTCTATGTCATCCTTCCGTTCCTCTTCTATACCATCTGCTATCAGCACTAAGTCATCAGCACTCAACATCTCCCTAGGTAGACCAGCCCTAAAACCCCATGATATTGCCTCCAGCAACATGCTAAACAGAAAGGGGCTCAAGACAAGCCCCTGATGGACTCCTACTTTTACCTCAAATTTCTCACCATTTTCTTTCATTTTGTCTGAATTTAGCAGCAACGGGCTGGAGACATCATGTTTAGTGTCTGTTACTTCACCCTGTAACTCAATGCCTGATGTAACATGTGATTAATTGTGAGCGGCAGGTGATGAACGTCGTCTTCATGGCCTCCACGTGTTTGAATCTTGTCAATTTTCTAGCACAATTCTGACCCCAGACTTAAAGCTTTGGTGGGCCTTGAATCAGACTTAAAGCTTCACTGGGCATGGGGTCAGCTGCCAGATCAAATAGAAAAGCTGAAGTGTACATCCTTCTTTCCTCACACAGCCAAACAGTGGAATGCTCTCTCTTCTTCTGTGTTTCCATACTCCTACAATCTGTCTCACATCAAAAAGCTGGTTTTCCGGTATTTTTGTGGCGTAGATGAATATAATAATTATCTTTTATATTTATAATTTATCGACCCCCCTCCCCCCCCCAGGCCCGGGTGAGCTTTTCCCCGTAAAAAAAAAGTGGGCGAGGAAATGAGTCAACAATAACATTCACTTGGTCACCAGGACAGTACAAGGTGTGGCTATGGCATTAATTCAGCAGTACAAGGTGTGGCTATGGCATTAATTCAGCAGTACAAGGTGTAGCTATGGCATTAATTCAGCAGTGCAAGGTGTGGCTATGGCATTAATTCAGCAGTACAAGGTGTAGCTATGGCATTAATTCAGCAGTACAAGGTGTAGCTATGGCATTAATTCAGCAGTACAAGGTGTAGCTATGGCATTAATTCAGCAGTACAAGGTGTAGCTATGGCATTAATTCAGCACATTGACTGCCTGGACACAATGGCCCGGACGGTCGATGAGTAATGTGAGTTTCATAATTTCCTTCACAATTTTTTCCCTCATACATAATTTTATTTTTGTATGTTTATACTTTGTATTTATATCAGTTACTGTCCATTTTTTTTAGGAATGGAAATTATACTTCTCATTACACATATTAATTTCTTTTGACAGACTTTATGTACGGTCTGCCATAATATTCTGATCTATTAATTTTGTACCTATTCTTAATTTAAGTTACAGTATGGATATATAATTTCATTCTACTGTATTTCTTCATAGTACATTAGAGTGAATTTACTTCATTTGACTTTCTTTAAATTATTATTATTATTGTTTTTTTTTTTTACAGATATTTTCAGTTTTGTGGTGACAATATAGAAAATGCATTCAGTAGTTAAAGGTGTCCTCCTGTCTGGGGTGACTGGCTTGGGTTGGATGGCTCTGTTTCGTCTCAGTAACAGTCTTCTAACACACTATTTTAGAGCCAGAGACTGGAAGATGTCTCACCACCACATAATGAATATATGTGAGGCTCTTGTGTCTGGCATTCAGGTATACAATTACTTTTTTATTTTGATAAAAATAAATTGATTTAATTCAACTTTGATTTTGTTATGTGTACAAGAGTTTCAAAAGAAGGCTGAGAACATTGTTGTATTTATGCCTTTACACCATTTAAATGTCTTACCTGTGACTCCGAGACATGACACAACGCACCATCTCTGGGCCCAACGATGTGTGATGTCTCGGATTAACGGGTTCTTGAGTCTCAGGGATCATGGATGGGAGAGAGGACTGACTGCTCTTTCTTCCATGACTGTACACCTGACCTCCTCTATTGTACAGTGAACCCTCACTTTAAGCGGTCAATTGAACCCACGGCGGCCCGCGTAAAGTGAGAAACGCGTAAAGTGAACAACATAACATATGGGATTAATTGAAATAGAGACCGGGCCGACCTCCAAACTCCACTTTTTCAGACACAATACCTACGTTGTAGTAAAAATAACTTCTTAATTTTATGATGGTATGCACACACAATTAATAATTAAGAGAAATATCAATAATATTAGGCTTTTTAACACTTACATTAGTAGAAAAGATGGTTGGGCACACGGGGATGGGGGGTTGGTTCCGAGGCAGAGGGCAGATTATTGGCCCTCACCTGTATCACTTGTATCACTATCCACCACAGAGGCTTGCAGGGCCTCTTTGTCAAACCCCTCAAAGTCCATATAAGTCCATATCCTCACTATCATTATCACTATCACTGACTTGGGCCAGCTGTGGTGGGTGGTGGGTGAAGAACTCGGTAATGTTTTGATGACTGGGCTACCTTGTGCGCACCCTGCTCGCGCCACTCTCCGTGTAAAAGGGTACACACACCGCGGAAAGTGAGCATTCCGGTTTCGGCAGGGTACCGGGTAAACGTGGAAACGCGTAAAGTGAAACCGCTCAAAGCGGGGGTTTACTGTACTGTATCTGGTTAAAGCTGTCAATGTGAACACAAGTGAATCTTATCAGCATGTGTTCACTGATCTTAGAATTATGATCTTGAAGTACAGTATTTGTAAAGAATAGCTGAGCAGATATATTATTGATAGTACGTAGTCTAATATACTGTATGCTTAACCTTCTTAATATGTACAATACTGTATTTCTGTGTTTTTAATGTTTGAGGGTGTCTTGACATATAGTACAGCACAGAGGTGTTTCACAGTCCATCTTAAGAAATAGTCTCAAAATACACACTGTAATACGTCATGCATTACACAACATAAGGTTTTGCACATTTGAGTCAAGTTATTCTTTATATTTCCTTTGTACATTTATCTTTTTCTTTGTTATCCCAACATTACCGTAAGAGAGAGAGGATACACTGATGAATGTGGTTGTCTTAGTATTTATTCAGTAACATCTTCATACAGGTTAACAATTATTTGGCCATATAGCTAGATATTGTTGGTGCTGTTTACAGTAGCATGTACAATACAGTACTGAACAAAGTAACTTACCTTTCCAGTTTCATTATCAAAATTTACATTAATTTATACTCATTCCATTATAGCATTAATAATATTATATTTTTCCCAACAGGCTGTGACATCCTCTGTGTGTGGGATTATTGTGGTGGCTTCTTGTCGCCATGATGTAATGTGGGCCGTCCACCCTCTAGCTGCTTGGTATGCCTGGGTTGCTGGCAGCTACTTTGTGTATGATACTGTTGCTATGTATCAGGTAAGTTGTGTAGCATCAGGTCCATGTAATATTGTTGGATGTGAATCATCTCCAGATAAAATTAACATTACACTAATGACAATGGCACCTGTAGGCTTAATGAGGTATATGACTAGTTTGAGGAACTGTTTTATAACAGCCTTGGAGCTGTCTAGTCTATGGGTCAAACCCAAAAGGTCTTTTCTCTATTTATTTATAATATAATAAAATATGTTCACTTCAACAAGGAGCACACCATAAAATCACTGAAGCTGTGAGGGATATAGAGTAGATGGCAGGTTTATCTGGGAAGCTTGTGAGGCCACGTCTATGGTTTTTTTTTTTTTTTCTTTTTTTTTTGGCACTCCCCTACATCTTTGTGTAAGGTGAAGCGCAGAGGCATTTACAGCGCCCAACAGGGAAGTCTGCTAAGTTCATGCTTGCCTTTATGTCTCATGAGTTAAAGGCGTAGAAGCCTGAAGAGTCAATGTTTTATGTCTAAGCAAGTTATTGGAAGCTCCAACAACTTTCCCTGAATACGAATTCGCAACTTTCGATTTACAGCAGGTACCTACTGTACTTTGCTGGTAGGTGAACAGGGACCAAGGGAGGCTGGGAAGTGTGTCCGAACAACTTTCCACCGGCCGTCTATGCTCTGTGAGTGTCGGGTGATAACTGAGTGAGACTGCCGGCTTCTTATGGCTGACCTAATCATTCGTAAGACGCTACTTGCTAGGGGAAAATACCCATCATGTGATTTGAACATGCACCTCACAGTTCTTGGAAAATTATGGGGGGTGATATCATTGTACAACATAAATGTATTAACCTATATTTATATAAGTGCAACTGTCTATGAGATAGGGACTAATACAAGCTGTCAGGTGGTCTCCAGGTAACCTCTTTGAAGCACCCAAGTGTGCGGCCACTAAAGAAATGATCTGAGAGATGATTCGCCTCGTATGCAGTTACACTCACGGCAGCTCCCTGGCCCCATTAGCTCTTCATATACTGGCAATAATTCCCCATCTAGTCTGCCAGAGAACACATGCAAGGAGTAAATGTAGGTATACAGTTCAACTTGTATAGACTGTGCTGATTATATTGCTGTATGCTAACAAAATAAAGGAAACACATTACAGTACAGTATGTATTGTGTTTATTTTATACTGTTGAAGTGATCTGTCAGCCACGGATAGTCAAAGTGCGCTGTAATGCTCGTTATATTTATAAAAAACTTTCACTATTACTCTCTAGACATACTGTCCTATTAAGACACCAAGCCTAAGCCTAAACAAAGGATCTTCCTGTAAATAAACATCTGACAGTTTTGTCTTACTGTTTACCATTGTTGTATACCTGCACTGTTTAGGCCCAAGGAAACTGTATACAATACACTACTCCCACCTTATATAGTAGTACAGTACCTGTACCTGTATTATCTATAGTACTGTACACTTTTTTGTAATAATTTTCACCAGTTATCTTCATACTAGCCATTCGGGCGGTTGGTATATCCAGTGTTAGTACAGGAGGAGACCGGGAGACCTGCAGTGATGTTTGGTAGCGAGGGTCACACTGGACAACACTCGCTCACGTGTGTCCTGGCCGAGGCTCGAACCCATGACATATTGGTGAGGGATACGAGTGTTACCACTGTACCACCAACACTCTGGCTGAATTATATATTTTACTGATTAAATATTATTGTTATTACTGTACTATCAAATTTAGCTCACAACGTGTAAAGAAACAGACAGGAGAGATCTTACTGAGAATATATACTTCAGTCTGTTGGGAAAATTAAGTTTCTGCGATGTTGTCGAGGCCACAAGCGAGACCATTCACAATTTTATCCTTTATGGATCACCTGAAGATTAGCCCCCCCCCTCATATAATTTCAGGGTGGTTAAACTTCAGGCTGGTTATAAGCTTACGGGCAAAGCTTCAGATGAACACTTATAGAGAGGCTAACTTTCAGTACAGTATGAACTTCATAAATATATATAGTTAACATCTCTACCCTCTAGTTAGTCATCAGTTGTCAGACATTACAGAATTAGGTACACTAGCGTTTAGTTTTACATGAACTATTAGTACAGGACTGTATAAATAACGTCGGATCATTCTGTACCTTTACTGTATTCCACGCCTCATAAGTGTCACTTTATTTCTCCTCATGTACAGGTTCACTTGTCTAGTCTACCCAAAGTTCCAGAACGTTTTGTGACGCGTCTGTCGAGCTACCTGAAGAGGAGGACGCTACTGGTATTACACCATGTTGTTGTGGCAACGTTTTTGTTCCCAGTAAGTAGCCCGGTATCTGTGTATCTCCTAGTAAGTAGTCTATAGTATTTCCATGCTAACCCGGTCTATAAGCCACGCCCTTCTTCTATAAAAATAGCTGATTGGTTCATAGAAAATGTTTGTGTAGTTGTCCATTTATTCAAACTAAATTATGCTCACAATTGGTAAGCAGATTTGTTATTGCTAAAATAATGTTAAATATCTGGGAAAAGAAAATGCAGGTGATTTCAAGGCATTAGCACATAAGAGAGGATGTTAGCAAATTCTAAATATTTATTATAAAAAGTTGAAGTCAAAGATGAAATTTACTTTTAAATGAAGTCTTTTATTATTTCTTTGTTTTGTACCAGACATAAAGCACTTATGTAGCTTAAAATAAAACTCAGGTCAGTTACTATAGTTTTATTTGAATAAAGTTCAAGTTTATGTGTACTGTACTGTACTGTACTGTACTGCACTGTACTGTATGTAGATGAGGCAGACCTTACACAGTTCACTCTCTTGTGGATACTGTCCCATACAGAGTTACAGAAATAATAGTGTTAGTCATACATAAGCATTGTTGTTTTGTTTCAGGTCTTGGTGTACAGAAGAGGTGTTGGTGACTTCTTTGTAGGATGTTTTTACTGTGTGGAGCTGAGTGGTCCTTTCACCAACCTGCGCATCATTCTCAGCCGAACTGGTCTGAAAGATTCAAGGTGGGTACGGTGACTTTCTGTCCCTGTTCGGTACATTATTTTGTTATGAACACTGGTGATGGCAGAGGAGAAATAGCTTAATACCTGTAGTTTTGTTTGATATTATTCACACCACGACTTGTGCTGGTAGACTGTTCTGTGTGTGTGTTTTATTTTTTTATTTATTTATTATTTTTTTTAATGGGGATTAGCTCACCCGAGCACAGGTCACTGACCCACATTGGGGCCTGGGGAACAATTACACTGTATACCGTATAGGCAAGTTTCTTTATGCCATTTGCCTCTGTCTACCCAGCAGTAATTGGGAACCTGGATGTTAATCAATTTGTGGATCGTATTCCGGGGTAATGGTTAGCCAGTGCAGTTGGCGAGTTGTCCTGTCTTCTCGGACTATTCTTTGACACTGGGTCATGCAGCTCGTTAACTTAGGGTGTGGTTGTTGCGTTGGCGACAGCTTCTACACCTTAAACACTGGGTCATGCAGCTCGTTAACTTAGGGTGTGGTTGTTGTGTTGGCGACAGCTTCTACACCTTAAACACTGGGTCATGCAGCTCGTTAACTTAGGGTGTGGTTGTTGTGTTGGTGACAGCTTCTACACCTTAAACACTGGGTCATGCAGCTCGTTAATTAATGGTGTGGTTGTTGTGTTGGCGACAGCTTCTACACCTTAAACACTGGGTCATGCAGCTCGTTAACTTAGGGTGTGGTTGTTGTGTTGGTGACAGCTTCTACACCTTAAACACTGGGTCATGCAGCTCGTTAACTTAGGTGTGGTTGTTGTGTTGGTGACAGCTTCTACACCTTAAACACTGGGTCATGCAGCTCGTTAACTTAGGGTGGTTGTTGTGTTGGTGACAGCTTCTACACCTTAAACACTGGGTCATGCAGCTCGTTAACAGGGTGTGGTTGTTGTGTTGGTGACAGCTTCTACACCTTAAACACTGGGTCATGCAGCTCGTTAATTTAGGGTGTGGTTGTTGTGTTGGCGACAGCTTCTACACCTTAAACATGGGTCATGCAGCTCGTTAACTTAGGGTGTGGTTGTTGTGTTGGCGACAGCTTCTACACCTTAAACACTGGGTCATGCAGCTCTGTTAATTTAGGGTGTGGTTGTTGTGTTGGTGACAGCTTCTACATCTTAAACACTGGGTCATGCAGCTCGTTAATTTAGGGTGTGGTTGTTGTGTTGGTGACAGCTTCTACATCTTAAACACTGGGTCATGCAGCTCGTTAATTTAGGGTGTGGTTGTTGTGTTGGTGACAGCTTCTACATCTTAAACACTGGGTCATGCAGCTCGTTAATTTAGGGTGTGGTTGTTGTGTGTCTGCCACTTGGCAGACTCTACACTAAATTATTTGAAAATTTTACTAATAGTCAATACAGTTGAAGCTTTTAACATCACCCACAAGGGATCTTGAATGTTTCATCTGTAACCAGATATATCTAACTTCATGTAAAATATGTGTGGTCTCTCTCAATTGTAAACCTCTGAACACAATATGAGGTATTAAGAAATATTGTATCAGTCTCTGAGGCACATGAGAGAAAATGGAAGACTCAAGCATACTGAAGCGGTGAGAAAATGGACGTCTCATCTGAGGGACTCAATAAAGAAGTTACAGCTACATGTTTTATGGGCTATTGAGTGTAATATGAATCATCTGATTTAACGTACGACCGTGGTCAGTACCGCGTGAAAGTGAAAGAAATACTCAAGATATAAAGGAAGAGAGTTGACATGTTGTTACTTTTATTTACACATGTAGTATAGTAAACCAGTGTGAGTTATGATCAAACTTACAGATGTTCTCCAATAACAGATGAATACATACTGAACATTTATGTGTTTACCATTATGTTTGTATTGTCTTGTCTTGACTGTCTTCTTCCATTACAGGTGGTACACACTCAATGGGATAGCTATGATCGTATCCTTTGCAACGTGTCGAGTTCTAGCGTTTCCCTACATGTACCTGGCTTATGGGGCTCAGTATAACATTGGTATTATGGATGTGATATGGAAGATCCCTGTGCACTGTAATGTGGGTTCCCTTATGGTGCTCCTACCTCAACTCCACTGGCTGAGACTGATGGTTCTAGGGGCAGTGAAGATGGCTCGAGGGAAGAGGGTAACTGAAGCCGAAGAGAAAATCGATTAAAAGTGAAAAATTTCCAGACTAGGGAATCCGGGGAAAATATTGAAGATATTTTAAAATGCTGTAGAATGATGTATTTAAGAATTTTGTACATAATTTCTGTACTTAAAGTTTTGTAAATGTTTGTTAACCCAATATAGCCATTCTTTGTAGCACTATATTTTGGAATTTTATTTTAATTAAAAAAAAAACAATTATGTGTGGTATATATTTATAGTATTAACCCAGTAATCTGTACTGTACACACTATCACAGTACTGTACATGTATACTGTACCTCCTTAAGTGGTTCAGTTTCTTTGACAACACAACACATAATTTTATTGTTTCTCGCTCTTGATTTGTTTTATTTTACTTTTCTTTTATGGTGCAATTTTTTCTGACCCCAGGTGAGCTAATCCCCATTAAATAATTCCTGTACTGTATTTAGTATTTATTTAATGGTGTAGTAAGAGAGATGACAGGAAGGGAGGAGAGGTGGTCAGCTTCTGTTGACATGAAGCAGCTTCAGTGGGAATGGTTATATATTCTAGAGAGAAACAAGGAGGTTGGTGCCAGTCAGGTCAGAGTCCTCCTCATTCTCACCACTTTACAGCCATTTTCTGTGCTTGTTTAGGTTAGCTCTTCCTGCTGCCAGGTCTTGTCAGGTGTTTAAATCTGAAGTTATTCCTCACAACCTCTTCTCTTATCCCTGACTCTCCTCCACATTCAAACTCATGGACCTCTTCACCCAGTTGTGGTCTCATTCATTCTCTCTGTGAATGAATTATCCTGTCTTATTTCACATCTTGCTTGAGTTCGAAACTAAAGATTCATCTTACATGAGCTGTTGTGAGAGGCCAGCAAGGCAGGCTGCGTCACTTTTTCTTTTATCCTCTTCACCAATTAATCGGCTCGTTAGCCGCTTCGGCGATCGGTCACGTCTCTGTTACTCACTGTTGGCAAGTACTGTTTTCTTCTTTCCTTGTGGTTATCAGCATATATATGTATATACAGTATATATATATATATATATATATATCAGGCTGAAGCCGTACCTCGTAACAATCTTCAAGAGTGAAGTGCTTCCCCATCTGGTGTACTGTCACCCCGAGATACGTACTGTCAGTTGGTTGAAAATGTTCAAAGGAGGGCCACCAGACTGGTGCCTGCACTTGGGCACCTTAGCTACCCTGAGAGATTGGAGCGCCTGAACTTGTCTAGCTTATACTTCAGACGGGCAAGGGGTGACCTAATTGAGGTGTATAAGTATCTCAAGGGGCACTACTCAGTTGAGTGTCCTTACTTGGAGCTGGCGGACGCTCGCCCCACAAGGGGTCACAGCTCAAGGCTGAAGAAGCCGCAGGTCCAGAAATCCGTAAGGGCAAATTTTTCGGAGTGAGAGTTGTGAACTCTTGAAACAAACTACCAGAAAGTGTTGTGACGGCACCGAGTGTGAACTTTTTCAAGACCAGACTTGACCAACACTGGAGCAGGTTCAGGTACATTCAGAAGCCGGTGCATGCCCAGTACTTGCCTACAGTGTGTAACAGAGACGTGACCGATCGCCCAAGCGGCTAACGAGCCGATCATTTGGTGAAGAGAATGAAATTAAAAGTAAAAAGTTGAGAGCCTGAGCTCTCTTGTAGGCACCTGAAGGTGTTATAGCTGGTTAAAACCTCTTAGTTTATAATGATGGCTTATGTGATGGTCTAACCCTTTGAAGACGATGGAACTTTAAACTGTCGTCTCAAAGAGTTAAGTTACGTTAATGTAGTGCTAAGTGTGTTAAGTAAGGTTTATGTATTGTTAAGTTGGTGTAAAGTGTGATAACCTCTGGGGGAGATAGAGAGGAAGGGTGAGAGACATAGAGAGAGAGAGATGAAGTAAATGGAGGTAAGAAGAGAGGTGGAAGATAGGCAGACAGACAGATAATGGGGACGTATAAGAGAGAGAGAGGAAGGGGGGTATAACAAGTACCCCAGACAGATAATGGGGATGTATAAGAGAGAGGGAGGAAGGGGGGTATAACAAGTACCCCAGACAGATAATGGGGATGTATAAGAGAGAGGGAGGAAGGGGGGTATAACAAGTACCCCAGACAGATAATGGGGATGTATAAGAGAGAGGGAGGAAGGGGGGTATAACAAGTACCCCCCTCCCCTCCGCTTTGTCTACATTACGACGAAAAACAAAAATAAACGTCTGGGAACCCCGCCCCCCCCCCTCCACCCCTGTTTCCGGTAGACAAATGACAAAAGTTCCAACGAACTCATCTCTGGGTCGTCAATCTTATCTACCAAATGCAACCATTAAATACAACAAACAACTCGATATATACCTCAGGGAGATGTGTACTTTAGGAAGGACTTTCAGAATTCAGGGGAAAGGGGAAGTTTAAGTGTGTGTACATAAGCGTATGTTAAGTAAATGTTGAGGAACTTAAGGATGAAGATTTTAGTAGGTAAGGAAGGTTAGGAGGGCTGACTATTATAGCTCCTCAGTGTGTTGGTCGCTGCCACGGTGTGAACAGCTAACCCTGAGCTCCGTTGCCAGCCGTTCAAGCCAAACATTGGATATATACAATAACTATTATATACATATAATAAGTATATATATATGTATATATATATTTAAGATAATTTATATAGAAGTCTTGTATTGTGGTATATGGCCTTGTATTATAACTAATAAAACTAACAGCCCAAACTATTGAACTACGTGATGGTGTGATTGTAACCAGAAAAAAGGGCTCCATTTCACATTGAGGAAGTGCTTATAATTTGTCTATTGTGTGGTGGTACCGGCGAGCTATTTACTAAGTCTGTGGACGTTATTGTGACATTTAGAGCCAGAATCATGACGTGTCACGGTAGCTTGTTATTAATGATGGTGACAATGTGTTGGCCACATTTGACGTGTGCAACAGATTTTCCTTCCTGGACTGTCGAATGTAAGTCAAAATTTAATTTATTTCCCCGCTAAAAAGTTATGTAATTTTAATGTTTCCTAACAATATATGCAGGATTTTCAATTAGAATCAAGTGTGTAGCTCTCCGCCCAATTAACAGGATTGATAATGTTCCCTCTAAAATTTCAGGATCCAGGATTTTTTGAGGAGGGACTTTCAGATTTGTGGTGAATGGGAATAAGTCTCAAGAAAGGTGTATTACCCGTTAGCGCCATGTATGAGCTGGGGGGTCGTGTACTGTATGTAACTTATATTTATAAAGTATTTCGGCGGCATTTGAATGATTTTAACTATCTTTATATTTTATCAGCTTAGAGTGTAAAACTGAATGAAATTATACACACACATACACACACACACACACATTTTAGTCTCCGTGTCCTGTCATGTGATGTTGACTGATTTTGTCAATTACTGGACCTATAGTTTAATATTCATATATTAATTAATTTATATTTTGAGAGCTTTTTCGTCACAAAATTTTATAGTTAGAGGGAAAGGCTTGGTTAGGTTAGGTTAGCCCATTACGAACTATCTTTCTCAAAGCCAATTATATAGTCAACTTTGGTGTTTTTAATCTTATACATTATTTCTTTTTACTGTATTTCTTCATCAATTGGATAGTTTTTATGTTGTCACAATATTTCCTAGTTAGAGGGTAAAGGTGGCTTCGTTATTCCTGCTTCATGAGTTCTAGAGTAAGCTGCTGTCGTTTTTCTCTCTCTCTTTTATGAAATGTATTTGTTTAATTTTTAAATTTCCATTCATTTTATAATGACTGATAGGTGGTGAAGATCAGGTAGTAAAAGTCAGGTGGTGGAGATCAGGTGGTGGAGGTCAGGTAGTGGTGATCAAGTAGTGGAGATCAGTTGGTGAAGGTCAGGTGGTGAAGGTCAGGTAGTGAAGGTCAGGCGGCTCATGGGTCGTAAGTATTAGGCTTGTAAACTCAGCTGACTGACTTCCTTCTGTAACACGGATTTAGGCAAGTTTTGTGGCTGTACAGTAACACACATCTCTCCTCACTGTCACGCTGGTAAAATGACGGTAAATATGGACAGTAATACCACGTCAAGGTGCGTTAAGAGTTTGATAAAGTTGTGCTTATTTACACACCTGTCAACCCGAGGAAGCTGCACTCAACAGGACGAGGCTTCTTGTTCATCCCACAACAGTCATGCATGCGGGTGTGCCGGACGGGTGCGAGGTAGATAGATTTTTTTTGTACTGGAATTAGCCCACCTGAGCGCAGGTCACTGACCCATATCGGGGCCTTGAGGGGGCGAAAATGTAAAATAGTATAATAATAATGATAATAATAATAATAATAAAACAGAACCATAAACGAATAAAAAAGAAAAAAAGTGAGTGTATATATATATATATATATATATATATATATATATATATATATATATATATATATATATATATATATATATATATATATATCACTAGCCCGATAAAGCACGTGAACTTCTACATACAATCAACACCTCAACCCGCCAGGATTCGAACCCACGGCCCATGACTGTGACCGGGAACACTATCTCTGGACCACCAGGATACTAAAAACAGTCCTAGACTTTGTTATATTTCACACAAAGACTGTTCAACGAGCTTAAGGCGCCGTTAAGGTGTTGATTGTATGTAGAAGTCCGCGTGCTTTATTGGGCTAATGATATATATATATGAATCCTCGTGTTTCGAAGCCGGATTTGGTAAAACATTATTCTGACCACCTACGTGATACGGGTAGTCCCCTTTAGAGGTTCACTGCGCCTTAAGCTCGTTGAACAGGCTTTGTGTGAAATATAACAAAGTCTAGGACTGTTTTTAGTATCCTGGTGGTCCAGAGATAGTGTTCCCGGTCACAGTCATGGGCCGTGGGTTCGAATCCTGGCGGGTTGAGGTGTTGATTGTATATATATATATATACACGTGGATAAGACAAATCTTGACGCTGAATTTATTGAGTTTTCGAATCGGTGGACGAGGGGCACAATTATGATGTGGTATATTTCGACTTAAGCAAAGCCTTCGACAGAGTCCCCCACGAAAGACTAATAAGAAAGGTTCATGGCATTAAAGGTGATATTCTAAAATGGATTAGGGCGTGGTTACAGGACAGGAAACAGCGAGTGAGCATAAACGGCGCTAAATCCCATTGGAGCAACGTCACTAGTGGAGTTCCCCAAGGCTCAGTACTTGGACCATTATTATTTATTATATACATAAACGACATAGATATCGGCATAGACAGCAACATAAGTAAATTTGCTGATGACACTAAAATAGGACGTGTAATTCAATCTGACGAGCACTTCGCAAAACTACAGGAAGATCTAAACAAATTTTTCGAATGGTCTGAAAAATGGCAGATGAAATTCAATGTGGACAAATGTAAAGTACTCAGTATAGGAGACGTAAACAGGGAAACCAGATACCAGATGAACAACGATGCCATTGAGAAATCCGACTGCTAGAGAGATTTAGGAGCAATGATAAGTAGGAATCTTAAGCTCAAGTAAACAATGTGTTTTTGCTCGTAACAAGGCTAATAAAGTACTTGGGTTCATACAAAGGAGTGTTAGTTACAAGACTAGCGAGGTCATCTTAAGATTATATCTTGCGCTTGTGAGACCTCACCTGGATTACGCAGTGCAGTTCTGGTCACCGTATTACAGAATGGATATAGAATCCTTGGGAAGAATTCACAGGAGAATGACAAGACTAATCCCGGGCATTAGGAACCTTGAGTACAGAGACAGGTTAAGGCATCTTAATTTGCACTCCCTCGAGAGACGTAGAATGAGGAGCGACATGATAGAGGTGTATAAATGGAAGTCAGGGCTAAACAAAGGGGACATTACAAAGGTACTCAACCTATCCAACCGGGAGCGAATTCGTAACAATGGTTTTAAATTAGACAAATTTAGATTTAGGCGCGAAATAGGTAAACACTGGTTTGGAAACAGAGTAGTGGATGAATGGAACAAGTTACCAAATATCATCATTAACTCGAATACGCTGGATAGCTTCAAACATAGGTTGGATGCTCATATGAGCAATAGGGGTTGGGTGTAAACGGGACTGCCCAGTATGGGCCAATAGGCCCGCTGCAGTTTCCTCAATTCTTATGTTCTTATGAAGAACCGAAACACATTAGTTCCATTGCACAAATACTTGGGTACCCTTCATTGTTTTAAAAGGGCTAAGAAATCCTTTCATTCTACTCAAACCAGGCGGCAAATTCCTACACTTAAGAATATTTTGACTGCCTTATCGCAATGAATTTGTTCCGTTAGTTCAGTCCCTTAAATTATTAAATATTAATGTCGTTTTTAAGTATGAATCAACTATTACTAATATATTAACAAGAATAGCCCAACTTTGAATGTAAATGGAAGTGTTTATTGTATTCCATGTAGCAACTGTAATGGAAATTATGTAGGACAGACTGGGAAAGCATTGCAACTCAGAATTGAACACACAAGTACAATATCAGAACAGCATGTGAAAGCAGTGCACTGTTCGTTCATGCTAGGAATAATAATCATCCCATGGATTGGGAAAACAGCTAAGAAGTGTACAATGTGTCACAGAAAGACTTCTGGTTGAAGCTAGTTTGATTAGGGAATTAAATTCTATAAACCTTAGTGATGGTCAGTACAAAACTGATGATATGTTACACAAATTTATTTATTAGTGGCCCAAGATTAAAAATGTTAAAAATGTTTTGAAAGCCTTGGAGTTAGATGTAGGAAAGATGATTAGTGGGTCCCATAATTTTGACCTGACTTAATTTGACTAGTCACGTCGCCCTTTCTTTTAAGCTCCTCTACGTGTGTGGTAGTGTTGGTGTGCTGATTAGTGGATGTCATGATTATGACCTGACCTCATGTTTAGTAAGGTCACCCTGTGTACTTAAGCCTCTCTCGGTCCATGTAATTCAGTTGCCTCTGAAGATGTCTTGAATAAAGACGAAAGCTAAGGTGCTCCATTGTTTCCCTTTTCCCTGTGTGATTTAATCAAATATATATATATATATATATATATATATATATATATATATATATATATATATATATATATATATATATATATATATATATATATATATATATTGCTTTGTCAATAGTAAGAGAAATAATTGAGACATTACAATTGTGTGTAAATGAGGTAGAAAATCGGATCAACAACCTGGAACTCTAGTCACAATTTTCGTGATGCCATATGGCAGCAGGGTCTACCACTAGACAACACATTTTGTTTCCAATATCTACCCAGGCGGTAGTACCTCCCTGTTTGGTAGATATATATTTCCTATAGTTCGTAATACTGTAAAAAAAAATGGTGAAATAACCGATAGAACGCAGAGGGTCAGCGTAGATGGTGTTAAATCTGAGTGGGGCCGTGTAACCAGTGGGGTTCCCCAGGGGTCAGTACTTGGCCCACTCTTGTTCATAATCCACATAAACGATCTAGATACTGGGATCAGCAGTGACATAAGCAAGTTTGTGGATGACACCAAAATAGGGCGGCAGATTAACTCAGGGCAGGATGCAAATGGAATACAGGAGGATCTAAATAAACTGCAGGGGTGGTCTGAAAAATGGCAAATGAAATTCAACACCAGCGTACTTAATATTGGAAGAACAAATACTGTCAATGTATACAGCCTTAACAACATCAACCTAGAGAAGTCGACTTGTGAAAGAGACCTAGGGGTACTTGTAAGCCCGGACCTGCGGCCTAGAAAACAGTGCGTTAATGTTCGAATTAAGGCAAACAAAGTATTGGGTTTTATATCTAGAAGTGTAAGTAATAAGAGTGCAGAGGTCTTATTGCAACTATATCTTGCGCTAGTCGGGCCGCACCTCGATTATGTGGTTCAGTTCTGTTGCCCCTATTATAGAATGGATATCAATTCACTAGAGTCGGTGCAGCGAAGAATGACGAAAATGATTCCGGGACTTAGAAACCTTCCATATCAGGATAGGTTAAAGAAACTTAACTTGCATTCCCTAAAAAGACGAAGAGTGCGGGGAGATATGATAGAAGTATTCAAGTGGGTGAAAGAAATCAATAAAGGGGACATAGATAAAGTTCTTATAATATCCGATCAGGATAGGACTCGGAGCAACGGATTTAAGTTGGATAAGTTTAGGTTTAGGAGGGAGATAGGAAGGAACTGGTTCACAAATAGGGTGGTGGACGAGTGGAACAAGCTTAGCAACTTTGTAGTAAGTGCGGGAACTCTGGAAAGTTTCAAAAGGAGGCTAGATAGATTCATGGATGATAGAGAGTGGTAGTAACTCTCGACAGAAGCTGCCATGTACAGGCCAACCGGCCTATTGCAGACTCCTTATGTTCTTATGTTAACCTATAACTGATACTAAAGAAGCTTTCTCAACTTTAATGTAATGCAAAAGAGTTACTTAGTAGTGTATTGAGGTTTGGTTAGGTTAAATTAGGGTGGGTTAGGTTAGGTTATGGCGAATTAAGTTAGGTTAAGTTAACATAGGTTAGTTTGGTTTTGGCGGGTTAGGTTAGGTTAGTGAGAGATTGAATTGTCTTCAAATTCAAACTGAGTGTGTGTGTGTGTGTGTACAGTATACCACGAACCGTTGCTGACGCTGGCAGTACGGTACTTGACTCACTCCGTCACCAGATGCTGAGAATGCCGCCACTTACTTAGAAGTGTCGAGTTTCTGTTTAGTGTAAAACTTGCCTTTCTCTCTCTCTCAGCCTATCATACCTCTCTCTATCTGTTTCAGAGAGAGTGAGTGAGAGAGTTATTTGTTGCCCAAGCGGCTAACGAGCCGATCAGTGGTGAAAAGGATGAAAGTAGTATAGTTATTAGTGTAAGTCCTCCTAGGTGAAGTAGGACAATATTATCACGTGTAGAAATTCCCATCAGCGTCAAGTGACGTCATTCCCCAGCCAGCGGAAACCGTACACTGAACCAAACAGCTGGGAATTATTTGTACAGGAACCGGATATTTAATGTGTTAGTGTTTTATTAATGTGCGTGGCTGTAGTAATAGTCAAAGTGCGCTCTTTCTTAAGGTCAGCGTATATTATGGCGTGCCACACCTGCGCATTATACGAGTGTAGCTTAATGAACATACTGTGACAAAGTTCATTTGTTACAATACATGTGTGTGTGTGTGTGTGTGTGTGTGTGTGATTTCCATATGTGGTTTTGTGTGTGTACGTGATTGAATACATGTGCTTTTCTGTGGCAAGGGGTATAATAGAGCTTGATGTGTGGATACTTGTGTTTGTTTTATACTATTACTACTACTATATTATTATTATTATTATTGCACACTTGTAAAGTGACATACATTGTTCATATGATAACGGTAGAGATAATAATGGGTAAAATTGGGGGTAGGAGGGCAGTGGGCAGGCGGGCAGAGACTGAGAATGGAGAGATACATTGGCAGGATTGGTAAATACAGCCCTTCAAAAATGGTTAGTGGTGGGCCGTGGTCGCCAACCCTCAGATATAATGATGGCACTTTGCTTGACTGTTTACCTAATATGTAAATTATTGTTGCACTCATAAGTAACTGAACACATTGCCCCACAGCGTGTCCTTTTCCCAAACTGCCTGCGGATCACCCTATCGGCATCTATCAACCAGAGTGGCTGGACTTGAGGAACGTGATAAAGCTGCCCTCGCAGTTCTTCTGGATCATCTTCTCTGGGGTGATCCTCAACATGGACAAGTTTGGTCTCAAGAGTGGTGTGCTTTATCACGTCACCCGCCATAACAAGACCGTTTTCGCTTTCCAAGAGGAGAATGGCCCAGTCCTTCCCTACAGCTTACCATTATCCAAAGTGGTCCTGGATAAGGGCTCTTACGGCTTCGTCTCCTGCGAGAAGAGTGAGTCTGGCTACGGTTGTGTCTACGTGATCAGGGAGAGGCTTATGGATAGTCGCATTTCACATTCATATAATATTTGGTGTGCAAGAATAAAAGAATGTCATATAATTATGGTATAGATTACCCCGTACATAAATACTGTGATCAAAGAAAATAGTGACAAAGAGTGGGTAAACTTAACTAAACTAGCTGCTTCAGTTGCTTCGGTAAGAGGCACGTTAAACCTAGGATTAGGTTAGATTGAACTAAGATTAGATTAACCTAGAGTTGGATTAAGTTGACATTTAGGTCAAGATAATTTGCTTTAACCACTTAGCCACTGAGCTGTCTGTTAGCCGCTAGGGCGGTCGGCCACGTCTTTGTTACACTGTTGACTTTAGTAGGTTCTTGTGTGAAGCAAGAGTCAACTTTTGTGTATTAGTGTGGGACAAGGCCACAGTTTACGGATAAACATACATGTACACATATAAACATGCACAAGGCTTACAGACACCTGCCTGCACAAACATAGAACACCATACACATTTACCCCACAGTCCCGCTAACCCACTCACATCCACCCACACAAATGCCTTTAACTCCCACACGGCAGCCTTCATATACCTCCCTTTATTACCCAGTAACACGCCTGAGTGTAAGGGATGAGTTGTTGCTTTTCAGTTCGAGGAGTAGTGTTGGATAAGGAAGCTGGAATATAATTCTCCACTTTTATCCGGGCGTTGTATTTAGTCTTCATGTTTAACAACGCTGAAAATACTTGTTCACATAAATAGATATAGAACTAAGGAAAACTTCAGCAAAGACATCATCAGCAGCAGGATAGGACTCAATCATTTTGGACCAGAACTTGGTTAGGTTAGGTTGCATCTTTTACAGTTTTTCAGCAACTTTGTTATCTTTAAGTCCCTCACTAACTTGTTCAAACATAGATTGTTTTCTTCAACTTTACCTCATAATATTGCTGTCAGTGCTTATCAGCCCTGCCCACAGAAGGCAGCACATGCGAATATTATGGCGGTTTATTAAAATATAAAAATAATTTATTGTGAAGTATTTAGCTCTTGGTGAGACTTTACTCCCACATTTAAACAAGTACTGGAAACATTAAAGCTTCATAAGTAAAACCTGGTGAAATTAGTCCTTTCCTCTGTGATAACCCACTGTCTACACTCTACCCCCTCAATCACCCCACTGTGAGAACCTTGGAGTAAGAGAATCCTCAGGTTAAATTACTAATAGCGAAAGTTTCATTAATTTAAATTAGCATTGGTTAAAGGTACAATAAGTTAAATTGGTATTGGTTAAAGTTACGTCAAATCAAATGAGTAAATTAATACTAGTCTAGTTAAATAAGATTGGTTAAAGTTTCATTAATTTAAATTAGCATTGGTTAAAGGTACAATAAGTTAAATTGGTATTGGTTAAAGTTACGTTAGATTAAACTTTGCATTAGGTTACATAATCTACTACAGACTTCATCTCTTCCTGCAGACAGAGATAAAGCAAAGGAAGAAGCCTGGGCCTGGTGGAGTACTATCCCTGTATCCTACATAACCATTGTGCTGATAACAGTGGGCGTACTCATGGTGGTCATGGCGGTGGTGGGCGTGATCGTGGGCGTGAGGCGGCGAAAACGATCAAGAGGGAACGCCCAGTTTATATGAAGCACACACACATACTTTACCCAGTCAATACAACTCACCGACAGTAAATATATTGTACAGTATTTCCTTACTGTATGAAGAATGATGTATATACAACACCTGTAGCTAATCTATTTTATATATTTATAATTTATTTCTATTAATAAAACATTCCAAGAAGGTGTTGTTGTGGTATGATTGACGTTTGGTTAGGTTAGGTTAAGTTTTGTTTGGTATGGTTGTTAGGTTAAGTTAGCTTTGGTTAGGTTGGGTTACATCTGTCGAAATTGTGTCTTTTGAAAGGTTTCTGAGACACCATATGTAAATTAATGAACTATCAACCTAAAGTATTATTCTTAGCGACTACCAGATTAAAACAATGATATTGTTAATAATAAAAATACGATAGTTGTAAACATTCTAATACTAATAAATAAAGAATATGATCGAATAAAACTTGGTTGTACAGCTTCAACGTCAGTAACACTGACTACTATGTCAAGGGTTCGAGCCGAGGGTGTTGTGAGCCGAGGGTGTTGTGAGCCGAGGGTGTTGTGAGCCGAGGGTGTTGTGAGCCGAGGGTGTTGTGAGCCGAGGGTGTTGTGAGCCGAGGGTGTTGTGAGCCGAGGGTGTTGTGAGCCGAGGGTGTTGTGAGCCGAGGGTGTTGTCGAGTGTGACACAACCACATATGGCAAGCTTCCCGGTCTCCTGTGTTAACACTAGATAGACCAACCGTCTGAACGGCTAGTAAGCTGATAACTGGCCGAAATTATAAAAAACCCTTCCACGTTAACAATATACTTATAACACAGGAAACTCGATATAAAAGTACAAAGTTATCTGCAACCCAGGTGCCACCAAGAGAGGTCAGGCTCTCAATTAGCTCAGCCATGTCAATAGTGTTTTTATTGTTCACTCTGTATCTGTATTTTTTTCTCGTTGTGGGCGAACTGCTCCAATCTTTCATTAAACAGTGATTGGACAGCACAATGACGTATTAGAATTTAGTTAAGGCGAAATGGTTTCAGCGACATTTATTGTTCAGTGGATAAGTGTTCTACCTACCATTCGTGGCGGCCTCAGTTCGATGCCCGGCTCCTCCTTTTTGAAAGTTCCTTCATTATCGAGATTTACTTTTGCTATAATTTTCCCTAAAAGTGATTTCAAATTTAAACTGGATGATAAATTTGTTGTGTTAATGTATTTTTAATGCATACTCGTGTTTCGAAGCTTCAATTGCTTCAATGAAGCTTCAGTGACGTCACTGTGAACCCTGGTATATATAGTCTCGACCAACACTCCCCACCGACTGGGTCCAGCTGACACAGGCAGGTAAGGCCCACACCTCTAGTCTCCATCATATACGTATAATTTATTTTCCCGGACGTGTATATGCACAGTGACCAATAGAAATGATTATTCTTTGGACACAGTTAAATAATAATGCTTAGTGTAATTAATTATACCGTTATATGGGTGGATTTAAGTAAATAGTTGCCGGCCAGTGGTTTGAGCAGTTATCTTTCGCACCCCAAGTTTCACTGGGCTGCAAGGTCTATGGTGTCCACTTTGCAGTTTAAACAAATAATTTGGTTTAGCACTATATGAAGTGTTACGCTCGCCAGTATTTTATTAATGTTTTTGACAAATATTCTTTCACCTACCCTCTTCCTTTTTATCAATGATTTACTCGTCACTCTTCTTCACATTCTCCCTTCCCCTTAATTCTCAAACTAGATCTGTTTCTGGAGCTGATATCATTACATCTATCAATGTGGATCTGTGCAGCATCTCCGAATGGGGAGGTATAAACTTGGCTAAATTCAATAGTAATAAAACTCAGTATTTACCAATTACACTTTCCAAATTAGATGATCTCCCACCAATCACATTTCAGCACACAATCATTCTGCCAAGTTCTAAAATAGATAAGCTAGGCCTCACCATTGACTCTAATATGTCATGGAAGCCACACATCCACAACATTTCTTTCATCCTCTTCACCACTGATCGGCTCGTTAGCCACTTGGGCGATCGGTCACGTCTCTGTTACACACTGTTAGCAAGTACTGGGCTGCACCGGCTCCTGAATGTACCTGAACCCGCTTCAGTGTTGGTCAAGTCTGGTCTTGAAAGAGCTCACACTCAGTGCCGTCACAACACTCTCTGGTAGATTGTTCCAAGAGTTCACAACCCTCACTCCGAAAAAGTTTGCCCTCACAGTTTTCTGGACTTTCGGCTTCTTCAATCTCGAGCTGTGACCCCTTGTGGGGCGAGCGTCCGCCAGCTCCAAGTAAGGACACTCGACTGAGTAGTGCCCCTTGAGATGCTTATACACCTCAATTAGGTCACCCCTTGCCCGCCTGTAGTATAAGCTAGGCAAGCTGATGTTTGGGCATCAAAATAATCTAACTCCATAAGCACTTGGAAACTCATGGCTATCCCCAAGGACGATATAAGGATTTGTCACTCATACTGACAGAATTGACACTCACTTACTTGACAAGTTTTACCAACAATAAAGACAGTTGAGGCTTTCAACTTCACTCACAATGGATCTTGAATGTTCCAACTGTAATCCGACATATCTAAGTTGCCTCAACATATACCACCACAGTTGCAATTTCAAACTCCGTGTCGTTATTCCAAGGAATAACGAAGTCTCGGGTGTCCTCTACGATTGAGAGAAAACGGAGGACTCAGACATCCTGAAGTGATGAGAATCGGACGCATTAGATGGGGGACTCAAATAAAGAAAGCATAGTTACTTTTTTGTGGGCTATTGAGCGTAATATGAATCGTCTGATTTTACGTTAACTTAAGTGTACGACCGTGGTCATTATACTACCACTGAGTTCTAGTTAAAGTGCCTTGTCTGTGCGGCGGAGTCATGAGTTATGAGGTGAAAGAAGATGATGTGTTTAATATCTTAATTTTGGATATTGTCGAGTGTGTTATATAATCTTCTGTAGTGGCAGTGAAGTAATATAATGAGCGTGTAATGTTGTAATCGAGAAATTAAGATCTCTTTTGCTATGTGTAAAGTAAGACCTAAGTGGTCCAGTCTAGTCTGAGTGTACTTAATTAACATCCTGTTCACTCCATATGTTAATAAATATTAAATTAGTAAACTACGAGTATCACAGCTCTATCCCTTCTACCCGTTGGTTCCCAGAAAATAACTTTGTAACTGACGTGCCTAGAAGCTCGCTAGCACGCTACCTTACAAGTACCTAGGGGTACTTGTAAGCCCGGACCTACGGCCTAGAAAACAGTGCGTTAATGTTCGAAATAAGGCAAATAGAGTATTAGGTTTTATATCTAGAAGTGTAAGTAATAAGAGTGCAGAGGTCTTATTGCAACTATATCTTGCGCTAGTCAGGCCGCACCTCGATTGTGCGGTTCAGTTCTGGTGCCCTTACTATAGAATGGATATCAATTCACTAGAGTCGGTGCAGCGAAGAATGACGAAAATGATTCCGGGACTTAGAAACCTACCATATCAAGATAGGTTAAAGAAACTAAACTTGCATTCCCTAGAAAGACGAAGAGTGCGGGGAGATATGATAGAAGTATTCAAGTGAGTGAAAGGAATCAATAAAGGGGATATAGATAAAGTTCTTATAATATCTGAGCAGGATAGGACTCGGAGCAACGGATTTAAGTTGGATAAGTTTAGGTTTAGGAGGGAGATAGGAAGGAACTGGTTCACAAATAGGGTGGTGGACGAGTGGAACAAGCTTAGCAACTTTGTAGTAAGTGCAGGAACACTGGAAAGTCTTAAAAGGAGGCTAGATAGATTCATGGATGATAGAGAGTGGTAGTAACTCTCGACAGGAGCTGCCATGCACAGGCCAACCGGCCTATTGCAGACTCCTTACTTTCTTATGTTCTTATGGGAATGGCAGAGGTGGTGGAAGTTACCGTGGCGTGGGGTGAGGTCAGGTAAGCTGACCCAACCTTTGTGTTACTAAGGTGTCGCCAGCTCAGGTATGGGCACCATGCAGTACCTGGAGGGGGGGGAGGGTTTCCGGGCAACCAGGAACCCCCCTGGGTGCGCCACTGGTCTGTATGAAGGTTATAAATAAAACAAATTCAATAGCAGTTTATGAGGTGTATATTTAACGCTACAGTTACCACCAATAGGATGTTATGGGCGGTGTGTTCAGTAGCTGTGGCGGCTTGGACAGAGGGATCTTGGAACACCCCCATCACATCTTGTTCCTGTCTCTCTGTTGTCATAATTCCTCTATCTTCAGTTTTATGTGAGGTCGCAGCTTCACATTTCTGAATCAGGTTTCTTAGAATGTGGTTGATATTATAAACTGATGAGATGTTAAAGATACCACAGGCACTCACGTTGATCACCATGTCGTCCAAAGAGAGGCTGAGGTCTTTGTAGTGGGGAGAGTAGGCGGAGCAGACGCAGTGGTGACGGGGCACAGTGAGAAGCACATCGATAGGTTTGCCAACATTAATCTTTACTTTAATTTCATCGTAGAAGGTGTCCATATGCGTCACTGTCCCGCCCTTACACTCATTAGTGGTACATAATTTTAAATAGAGGAAATTGACGTCCGCATTGTTCAGTGGCAGCTCCAAAACATGGTAGTAGTCTAAGTTCTCTTGGACATTTTCACTTGGGATAAATTTAGGGACTCCACATTCTCCAGGTTCCATAGTTGTCTGTTGTTTGGATATATTCCACGACAAACCTTCGTTGCTCTGTAACTTGTCATACAGAAGAGTTCCGTTCCAACGTATGGACTCGTCAACACAGGCACATTCACTCTCTTGTCTGTAACTAATGCTGTAACTGATACAGGTGCCATTTACTGGCAAGTGCCAGTAGCCTAATGTGCTGAAGCTGTCATCCCAGCTTCTCAGTCGGGTGGAACCTTTACACTTTTGAAAAACTGGGAAGCACACAGGGACGCGCAGGGTGCTGGTGTTATTGGGTAGATATTTTAGGAGTAACTTCTTCTCTTGAGGCAGAAGAAACTCTGCACTGGAGATGGAGGTCACAAAGCTCGGGCGGATGTGAAGGAAGGTGGTGGTATAATTAAGTCGTGTTGTTTGATGAGCCTTGGACTGTAGCGCCGCGCTCACCACCAGGCACAACTGAAATGTAACAACAATACAGCTCAGTCAACGTGCCACTATAATAAAATAATGTATAATTGATACACAGTTAGCCCCTGATGTATGAAGATTCTGTTTACCAATATACGAAGTTACGGGTAAGAAAGACCCGCCATTTAAATAATTTTGTTTGTAGTATTGGAAGTTGCTGAGGAGCTGGCACGGACATCTAAGGGCAAATTGTTCCGGACTTAGTCAGTTTATAAGGACAAACTAAATATGTATATATATATATAAAATAATGTACTGTACTGAAAGTGGTTAACTAAGGTAAAGTTACAGGTAATGTTTCAGTTATGATGGCAGAGAGAAGCGCTGGATTTTGTATCAATAGAAGGAATAAATGTGAAATGGATAAGGTAAACATTTCTTCTTTAGATAAAACCTCATCAAAAATCAAATCCAGTGAAAGCAAAGCGTCTCAACTGTACAGTTTACACGAAGGGTAGCTTACTGTTGGTGTCTTACTGTACTAATCCCAGCCTTCGTCATTACTGGCCTCAGCCTCACTGGCCACTGCAATAATATGCATCACTAGTGGCACCGTTTATTAGCAAGCAAAGACCATAAGTCGTAGACAGGAAAGAACGATAAAAATCGGTCATAATCCTATTTGGCACCTCGATCTAGTGTGACGTCATTCCTCGTAGTCCAAAATTTAGGTAGGGAGGGGGGCAGCAAGTCAAATGAAATTTAACAATATTATGCCTATGCTTAATGTTCATAACACATCATTTCCTAGCCCCCAAGCCTGTGCCCCCCCCCCACTTAGTCTAAGTGGGTATTAGCATGGACTATACCAACAGATGGCGCTATTATTGAGGTATCTGGTATCTATATCGCCTACGTTCGATTCAGTTATTCTAATTAGAACTTTCCTCTCTTCCATTTATAGTCTTTGTTAGCCAATTTCATTCACTACAATTTCTCGTAAGTATAAAAATATTATTGGTCTACTCGTACATGCATTGAAACACATCAACAACACACAACACGTTGTCAGTACTGCCTCTCTCTCTCTCTCCCAGTTTATCTTACTGTGGCGGTAACATTACATATTACCAGCCTGTTTACTGTCAGTTAATGATCACTTAAAGTTGCTTCACACTTATAAAGTTACTGTGCCTCAACCTACACTTTACCACATAACATTATCTTGCACAAGTACTGTATAAAAGAATTAACATCCAATAAGAAGAATTTCATATCAACATGTTTTTATTACTCATGTGAAATCATTTTAGAAGAACCTGTATATATCATTATTATATTAAGCAATAAAAATTGTTTGAATTTTTGTAATGGTAAGTATATGAGGAAGGGCTAGATTAATACTGCCAACTACTGTGTCATGTGTTGGTGAGTGCGTGCACGGCTTCTGTGTCGGTTCCTTTAGCAAGATTGTCTAATCCTCTACTATACTATCGGCGTTAACTCAGAGGATATACACGGCGGTGAGGTTCACAGCCACCAGCGACACAATGCTCCTTTATTCTATACTGTATCTGCCATGTTTAGCACACACACACAGCCACCGGCTGCAACTCTATTAATAAACCGTTTATTATTATTATTATTATTATTATTATTATTATTATTATTATTATTATTATTATTATTATTATTACACACACACACACACACACACTGTACACTAGTTTGCTCTCACTGGGAATCGAGTATGACGATCATCCAGCTATGATACAATGATATGAGTTAAGGATGTCACCTTAGTTGGTGAATTCTAAGGTGACTAAAGATGCCGATACGGGACCGGCAGGGTCGTACACAGATGTTGCACGTGTGGAGGGCTACATCTAGTGCGGGAGGGGCGGCGGCAGTGTCTTTCCGGCGCTGGCGCTTGTCTGCTTCGTTTTGCAGTCGGGCTAACTCGAAGGTGTTGACACCTTCTCGTGTGGTGCTCCTCCAAGCGTTACGTGTGGAGTAATCGTCTCCCAGGTGAGGGGGTCGATTCGACATTTTTTCAGGTTTGTCTTAAGACTATCCTCATACCTTTTCAATTGCCCGCCAGCGTTACGTTTACTATTCATTAGGTGACTGTAAAGTAGCTGCTTTGGCAGTCTACTGTCGACCGTCTATAGCGTGGAGGATGCAATGGGTGACAACAGCTTCACGGGAAGCAGATATCAGAGCCCAGGTGACACAGATAACACCACTGGGTCTTATACTCATTAATACCTTCCCTTATAGTGTCCAGGTCAGAGGCGTCACCACACACAATGGGTTAACATACCACAGTTATACTGTGAAGGTTTGGAGGGACGAACCTAATTTATTTTTATCCTCTTCACCATTAATAAACTCGCTTGTCGCTTGGGCGATCGGTCACGTCTCTGTTACGCACTGTTGGCAGATACTGATGGAGCTGCGTCACCTAAACCTGTTTAAGAATGTTTCATGAATGAGGGCGATTAGGTTCCCACATGAGCCACTCCTCGTGTAACAACAAATAATACTCGACTGATAACAAACACTACTTCAAACAAACTGAGTGAGGCTTTATCTTGGTCTCTACCTACAAAAAACGAAAACTTGAGTTTTTGCTCCAGTCCTCCCTTATCTACCATCCATGATCGGGAGATAAGTGACGCCAGACCCGCATGGTTAACACACTAGGTAGACTATGCAATATGTAGCGCCAGAACCACGTGACTGAGTTAACTCGTGCATGCTTGGCCTGACTATTCTGTAGGTAACACCGACAGGACACACCCGTATGTACACCTGACCAGTCCCAACACAAAAGAAAAACAACCCAAGACCCAACAAACTACTTGTACAAGTGTTTCTCTTTAACTAGAGTGAGTAGTAAGGCCCTCGATCACTACGCCTCAGCAACAATATACTTATATACTTTCATGTGTTTTATCTCATGAAACTACAACAATTTAACAGGAACTCACAAATGATATGCGTATCAAAGATTGTGAGTGAAACAAACGCGAGAGTATTTGAGTCGGTGTCTCATAATCACTATACTGAAAGATTAATTAATTTACCGTATTAATGAATGATCTACTGGCGGAGATATTTTGAGTGTTACTATGTAGGTAATGGTAGACGGAGTGATGTGTGCCAGGGTAGGGCAGCCTGTACTCTCGTAACAAGGGCGGAATAGAACATCAACTTGTGTATTAATAGCGATTGTTATACAGTCACGCACTACATACATAACACGATAACTTGATAACAAAAAGGATACGGAGAAGTTCATATTTCCAGGAAAACTGTCACAACACAACACAACACAACACAACACAACACCAACACCAACACACAACACAACACAACACAACACACAGCACCGACAACTGGTTCCATGACAAAACCCCAACGGGGTTGTCATTTGTCAACACTAACCTAACCTAACCTAACCTAACCTAACCTAACCTAGCCTAGCCTAACCTAACCTAACCTAACCTAACCTAAGCTTAAAAGTGTTTTATTTTATATTTTATATATGGGATTGGGGTTTTATCCGGTCACCCCGACAACTACCCACATCATGGACCAGCAGTATTGTTGTACCAATACCGAAACCAGGACAGCCTGATGCTTTTCATCCCATATCACTAACCAGCTGCCTGTGTAAAACCTTTGAGAGGATGGTTCTTGGCAGACTCTTATATAGAATCAGAGAACACATGTCTCCTAACATAAATGGCTTCACCCATGGTAAAGGTGTACATAATTGCATCACCACATTCCTAACTGTGCATGGTGATGAAAGGCACAGATACACCACATTTCTTGACCTAAAAGCTGCATTTGATATTGCCAATAGGCAACTGATATTGTACGAACTAGCCAAAATGGATATAGGAGGTAGGCTGTTACACTGGATAAGTGGTTACCTAACCAACAGAAGGGCTGCTGCACTGTTTCAGGGTTACAAAAGTGACGTTAAAGATATGCAACTTGGTACCCCTCAAGGTGGAGTACTTAGCCCCACTTTGTTCAATGTTCTTATGAATGCATTATTAAATTTAATACCAGACAACCCCAGCAATATCTCAATCAGCTATGCTGATGATATTCTTATACATACTAAAACTCATCGTGAAATGCAAACCACCCTGAACCATGTATACGCAGCCTGTGAGAATCTCGGTCTTATTATCTCCACTGAGAAAACTAAGGTGTTCAACAAACAAGCTGGTAACCGCAAACGCGGCCCCGCCAAGTTCAAGATAGGTAACAACACTATTGACTATGTTTCTTCTTTTAAATATCTTGGTGTTTCCGTCCCTTGTACCCTACCTGCCATACAACAGCTAACCCGCCAATGTACTGACAGACTGAGACCTCTTAGAAGAGTAGCGGGGTACAGCCCGCACTATGGTGCTAATATTAAAATTGTTAAGACAATGTACCTAGGCTATATAAGATCTCTGATAGATTACCACGCACCAGCGTTGGTCCTTCGTGACGGGAAAGGCGTTGACAAACTCGAGAAAATGCAAAATAAAGCCCTCAGAATTATCCTAGGATGTCCCATGAGCACTAAAGTACTTAATATGAGGAAAGAATTAGGTATACCCAGTGTTAAAGATAGAATAATTGAAGTTAACCTCATGTTAGCCCTGAGGCTTCTGGGTGGTTATCCTGACAACATTGTTTCCTTAAATTTGCTAGAATGTATGAACCATGGGACTGCTGAGTCTAAATGGATCTAAACTACAGCTACACATATGAAGATGGTTGGACTAGACCACCTGTACAAAGTTGAGACACAACAGTGCTTCCTGCCACCCTGGCGGACAGTTCCCTTCGATATCACAATACAGACGTATTCGCCTAAAAAATTAATTATACAAAGCATTTATCTCCAATACACTGCCAAATTGAGAGCTCTTGAACACATACACACTCTACAGACTGATGATAATATCACACAGACCATCTACACTGATGGATCTCTAAACACCGCCTGTGGGAGGGCTGGAAGTGCTATTGTTGTGACTCAACCTGACGGTAATATAATTGAGAAAGGAGTTAGAATTAACAACTGGGCATCCACTCTACAAACTGAATTAGTTGCCATACTCACAGCTATTAAATTCATTAAACCACTGTTACTGACAGTCTCATCATCACTGACTCTCTATCCTCACTACTTGCCCTTGGCACCCTCGACTCAGGTTGTCACGCTCTTGTCTCTGAAGCCAGACACAAATATGTGTGCCTTGTTGACCGGGGTGTCAAGGTCAAACTGTTGTGGATCCCCTCTCACATAGGCCTCATAAAACATGACAGAGTTGATGCCCTCGCCAAACTCGCGTCTAACAAAGACACCATTGAATACAATTTGGGTCTGTCAAAAAGAACCCTTAAAACTGTAATTAGGAAAGAACTTATTGATGAGTTTAACGCAAGTAGACAAGTGCAAACAGGCACTAGTCGAGCCATAGGTTACCATGATGAGATGTATCAAGTGAAACATGTATATGGAGCAAGTAACAAGATCACTAGTTTACAAGATGTTGTAACCGCTAGATTAAGGTTAGGATATAAGTACCTTTGGCGGTATGTTCCTCAAGCAGATGTAAACAAAACTAAATGTAAAGTGTGTGGCCAGACATATGGCCACACACTTGGACACTACGTCCTCGACTGTGTGAAGATAGAACCTTTTAGGGACAGGTCCAAGCACACTGTGTGTGAAATGGCACAACACTTCATCTCTAATGGCAAGATAGCCGACATATTAAGATTGTATCCAATTTTTTGCACTTAGTAACTATTTCAGTTCTCATGTACAGAACCAAATACACAATGTGCTTGAATACCTCTCACGTAAATGTGAATAACAAAGTGTGAGGCCAGACATACTGCCTCACACGCCTGTACTCACGCATTTGTGAATAAGTTACCCTTTATGTATAGAACTAAACAAATAATGTAAATGAAATACTGTGTAACATTCAGTGCCATAATATCCTGACAACGGGGGTTAATTATTATGACCCGTTGTAAGCCCTACTCTGTAATCCTTTTGCGCTACCGCTCACAGGATGAGTGTGGGGTGCACAATAAAGTAGCCGCTGTAAGAGGCAAAATCAAAATCAAAATCACACCACCACCACCAGGAGTACATCACACCACCACCAGGAGTACATCACAACACCACCAGGAGTACATCACAACACCACCAGGAGTACATCACAACACCACCAGGAGTACATCACAACACCACCAGGAGTACATCACAACACCACCAGGAGTACATCACAACACCACCAGGAGTACAGAGTACATCACTTCAGCAGGAGCAACAGACACCACGTGTATTGCCTCACCATCCACTAGTAATTAATTCACCACCTGAACGTAATCACTACTCTATACAGGTAAACACACCAATACCTACTTGTATTTGGAGATTCATTATAAGGTACAAGTTGTAGTAGTAGTAGTAGCAGTAGCAGTAGAAGTAGAAGTAG